>NC_136270.1:35389068-35511568 GCF_964187855.1 Myxine glutinosa | reverse complement strand
GCCTTACCCTAATACACATAATAAGGAAATAAACTACTGAACAGGGATATTATGGTGTCCTTCATGTATGCTTTATGGAACTAACTACGGGAACGCCCTTTGACCTTTATACAACACTGGAGTAAGGAGGGCGATATTTTACAACAATTTACACTACAACAACAAAAAAAAACAACCATTCTCATATCCACAACAATATATAGATAGATATATATATATATATATATATATATATATATATATATATATATATATATATATATATATATATATATATATATATATATATATATATATATATATATATATATATATATATTGTTACGGACGCGGTTTACATGTTATTTTTGACCGAGCGGTTGGTATGACCGCGACCGAACAGTTATTCCCCGACTAGACCCCGATTCCACCCAGACGTTGACCAAATCGCGCTATGCTAAATCAATGATGGAAAGGACACAACGACGGGGATAGATGAAACGACGCAAGGGGTACAGTTCTCAAGACCTCCGGAGGAGGGTATAATTACAGTGGTGGAGAAAAGGGGGTAGATTACACGGTAGTGAGGTAAAGACACAGAAGAGATAGGCACTTAATTACAGTCTTATCTTAACCCAGACAGACCACAGACAAACGGAACAAGGCTGACTTACACAGGGATTGATGGCAGGAAGGGACAGGTAGTCGATAGCACAAGGTGCACCTTGGCTCGGGGACAGGATAAAGCACGGTCCAGTCCAGAGATGCGGGGAGGCCTCACAGCGCTCGGAGGGTACGTCTCTCTTGCTTCAAGCTCAGCGCGCATCTGACGTCACCTCCCTCTTCCTGCGCATGCTCAGCGGGGAGTGACACGCCCTCGGCTGGTTGGCTCCGCCCCAGATGGGACCGGTCCGCCGCTTCCATTGGGTGCGGGGGTTACCGGGCTCCGCCCTTGACGAGGAGCTGACAGTGAGCCCCTATTTGGTACCCCCGTCGAGCACATGTTCGATGGCGGCTCGTTGGGAAGGCCTCGTGCCCTCCCAACACCCCCTACCAACCAAGCCGGAGTGAGGACGCGCACTCCCTGTGCACGCCGCCGCCGTTGCTGTTGTTGTTGTTGTTGCTGAACCGTGAGGAAGAGCTGCGGGGAGGTATTGGGAGGTCCTAAACTTCCTAACGGTGCCATACAATCACATTCTGGTGCAACTAAGGGTCAGAATTAATGGAAACGAGTCCTTAACTGACATAGACTAAGAATAACTAGCAAGATGTCCTATAGTTGTCTACGTGAGATGCGGTGGACCTGGATGCGACATTTAATGGGGGAAATAGGGGGAGGTCGGGTCTACAGAGTGTTGCTTACAGAAAATGGGACTAGGGAATGGGGGATTGGGGATAGTTGGGAAGTATTGAGGAAATAGGGGAATATTTACAAGCGGATATGGATGGATGCAAATCCCATATCCGCAACATTGCACCCTTCTCTACCTCGGGGCGTCTCGACCCGATAAATTTTTACCTACTTTAGTGTGGCACTCAGATGTAGTTCCCTCTACTATTAACTCAACCCTGAGTGCGACAGTTTTACAGATGTTCACAAATGAGTAAATATGTCCCCCTGCGACGTTGCACCCTTCTCCTAACAGAAACACACCCACAGGATAACCGAATCGCGGAAAGCATCCTCAAACTAAACATACAGCCGGTAGGGAGCCTTATTTATACAAGACTGATATTTACACTACGATCCAGGACCTGTTCTTTGAGGAACACATGCAGATGTTATGCATAGGGAGAGCACGCATGCCAGCATCGATACACCAACCCACGAGTGCCCTGTGGCCCTACGGCCTTTAATAATGTGCAGAGCACCCCGTCCAAGCACCAAAAGCACCACCCCATACGCACAGTCAGCACCATCCGGTGCACCAATAAAGTGTTCAATAACAATGCACAATCAAGTGTCCATGGTCACCGGTGGTGTCGCAGCCGGCCGATGTTCTGCCGCTGGTCTTGCCTTCTTGGAGTGCACTTGGCCTTCTGGCTTCTTTAGAAATAAAGAAAGGTGCCAACCGCGTCCATTTCTTAATTGTGGCCGTCAGGGGGCCAACTAAAAGTGGTTCACCTGTATGGCATAGGTGCCACGTTGACCCAGAGGTCCATCCACGGGTGGTGCTTGACCGCAAAAGAACTGCGGTCCATTGTGGGCGGCCACAAAAATTGCGGTCCATATGGTGTATCAATCCAGGCAGCAAGCAGCGGAAGTACAGGCCCACAACTGCGGAGCCAGCACCTCTCTCTCCTCTCTCTCTGCCCCAAAGCCAGATCCTCGGAGGTGGGAGACAAAAGAAGACAAGTGAGTAAGGTGGTAGGGGCGCAAAAGTGCACGCAATACAAGGTAATGCATACTGGGGGCACATGGGAACCAGGTGAGACAGGTACGTTCCTACCGTACGCCCCCCCCGCCACCAGGTAACCTACATTGCCCCTCCCTTACCCCTTACTGTATCCACAAAACACAACACTACCCATAAACATCTACTTTACACATCAACAAACGTCCCTACTGTCTTCCCCGTTCCTCCCATAAACCAAATTCGTCTTCTCTCCCTCCTAACCAATCAAATTTGCCATCTCCAACTCTCATCAAAATTTGCCATCTCCAACTCAACATCAAAATTTGCCATCACCAATTCATCATCAGTCCCTCCTAAGGAGGGAGAGATGGAATCACCCCAATGTCTTATCCACGTCGTGATGCGTCTCACAAATCCAAACAGCAATTCTCCTTTCCTGCAACACAAAACAAAGAAAACACAGGTGTGGAGTCATCATCACCACCTCACGTAAGTGGCTGCGTATGGTGCGACAGGTTCATCAATCCTAACTATTTCCTAAATGACTTTAACAACTTTACATTACCCGGGGTCTTTCCCTGCCAATCCATTGGCCAACTTACACTACGGGTTCTAAAAACCAATTCCCATTGACCAAACTGTGGTGCTTCTCAATTTGGGGTCTCACTCCCCCGATTCAACACTCGGTGCCCCCGCACAATTTCGGTGGCTGGGTCGTGTGACGCTCCTAGCTGGTCTGCCCACCTGCACACCTCCACCACTGTTGTTGCCTACCGAGCTCACCTGCTCCTCACCCTAACCTAACTAACTGGGGAAGGCCCTCTCGCACTCTCACCCCCTCAGTGCCCTCTCTGGCACGGGCTGCCCGATCCACACCCGGGATCCTCAGGCACCCACTGACACTAACGGCTCCCAGAGCCCACCTGTGGCCTCACCTGGCCGACATCTAACAGTGGCGGAGTGCCCAACCATTCACACTCATACTAACAGGCCACACGACCAGCCAATTTCACCACACCAATGCACCCATCCACAATACCATTCTGCAACCGCACCACAAATGCCAATATCCAACCACAATTTACCTATACCTTCTAACTATTCTTTAAACTACCCTCCCCGGGTACTCGTGAAAAGGGGTCCACTCTTCCCCCATCCACACCTTCGCACCATGCACACCACTCCGTACCACTTACTCCAACTCTCTCCACACCACTCATTCTCTGCTCCATATATTCCACACACCTGTACTTGCACACCTGTGCTCTCATACTTGGTGCCGCCTGCACCCTTCTCTCCCCCAAGCGCATTCGCGCTGATCCACAACACTCACTACTCACCATGACACTCATCCGCAATGCTCTCTCATTCATCACTTGTACACTCACACACACCTCGGAGCATTGCCTCACCGATGCCTCATTTGAAGCTGCTCACCAGCACTTCCATTCACACTGCATCATCTACTCTGTCTACTCCCTTCTAAAACTCGCGCTCCTCCGTCTTCCCTTACACCCAGCGCTCCCACGTCATTATCATCCACTCTAATCTACCTGCGTCCCCTCTACAGGTATCCTTGTCACTAACTAACCTTAACGTTACCTAATGTCATCTTCGCTAGATCCCTACACACAATATCCTAACCCACCCGGGCTAGTTTTCACTGCCATACACCCCATAATCTATAGTGCATCTGCCCCATTCATGGGAAGGGTGGCAGGGATGCCACCCTTCCCCACCGGGCCCATCGCTCATCAATCCCCCAGTCCTCTGGCACTAATAAGCCCCCCTTATTCAGAGGTACTGGGTCCCGCCTCGGCATCTAAAGCCGAGGCAATCCACGGGGGCGCCTGCTCGCCGGTGTAAGGCTTTCTAGTTTCCCGGGGTCTGGCGGGGGGGTGTCTGGGGTCGGCTAACCCGCTCCCCCCTGGGCGGAGTTAAGGATCTCAACCGCCGGGGATCATCCCGGCGCGTGGCTCGACAGTGCCGCGCCAGGTGACCCAGACGGTTGCAAGTATAGCACCTCACCTGATAAGGTGCTTGTCTCCGGAATTCCAAATTCCCCCCCCTGAAGGTCCGAATTGGATTACCCGCTCGTGGTCCACCGCGGGCCACCTCCGGGGCCGCCTGCCATGGTCCAGGTCCCGCCAGGTGCTGGTCCACCAGCCTCCGGACCATGCCCGCCAGGTCAGGACTCACGTCGGGGGCGGGCCCCCTAAGGGGTCCGCCCTCCATCGGGGGTCCCACCTGGCGGACCGCCATTGTGTGACGCTCGCTCCCCCGGGCCAGGGGCCTCGCTGCTTCCCAACGGGCTGCAGCGTCAGCCGCCTGGCTCAGAGTCTGCGGGCGCCACATGGCGAGCTGTTGCCGGAGCTCAATATCCGGGAGGGCCTGGATAAAATGGTCCAGCGCCAGGCTTTCCCGGGAATCCGCTGCCATGTTAGCATGTGCGATCCCCACTGCGCGGCGAATGTCGTGGGCAAGTTCCCCGATGGCTTCCTGGGGCTTGCGTTTTCGCAGCGCGAGCTGAGCTTTAACAAGCTCGCTCTGCTGTTCAATGCCGAATCGATTAATTAGGGCGTCGCGGAGGGCTGGCAGGGTGAGAGCACCCGGTGGTAATGCCGTCAGCACCTCCGCCGCCGCGCCGCGCAATGCGGCCACCAGGTGTACTCCACCTTCGTCCTCACCCCAACCGTTGCCCTTACACACACAGTCAAACTGCGCCAGGTACGCGCGTAGATCACTCTTGCCGTCATACGGCGCGAGTGGGACCTTGTGGGACCACCTCGTATGCGAGTCGTTGCCCGCCTGCCGGACCCCGTGCGTCGCCCCTTGCGGGGTCAGCGCGGGGCCGAACCGGCCGGGCCCCCACAGTACATTACCCCCAAGGGGCTCCCGTGCCTCCCCTGTCCCTCTAAAAACTACCCCTGTTGGTGTCGATGCATGGGTCACGCTTCCGCAACCCGCTACCCATTCCATACCACCACAACCTTGCTCACTCACACCTCGCACCTCTCCCATCACCGGACCCTCTCGCTCGCACCCTCGTTCCATACCCTCCAGACCAGCCATACACCTCACTCTTGGCCTCTCACGAACATCCGGGTCCATCTCGACCCCCAAGCTTATTAAATCACCTGGCGCATCATACGCACGACCATATTGGTCACCACTTACACCGGGTCCTCTTTCTCTTCGCTTCTCCTCCATCACCTGCGAATGCCTCATCCGGTTAATGAGCACCTCATCACGATCCGAACACAGACTTTGGACCAATTCTTTTACTTCCTCCTTTATCTCTTTCTTATCCTCTCTCCGTCGCTTCTTAATTTCGCTCACCCCTTCTTCCACTTCTTCTAATTTCTGCTTCACCTCCTTCATCTCCTCGTGCGCCCCCTTAAGTTCTTCCTCTAACTCCACCTTATTTTTTTCTATGTGCTCCCGCACCTCCCGCTCTTTAACCTCCATCACCTCTACCACCTTGTTCATTTTCCTCGTCAGGTCCTCATGTACCGTCTGACACTCTTTTTTAATTACCCCTACGTCCTTTTTCATCTCCTTCTGTGTCGATTTTAAACCCTCTATTACCGCTGTGTTCTTCTTTACCTGATCCCCCAACTCCTTTTGTCCCACTGTCAGTTGTTCTACTCCCAGCGTCAACTCCTCTATACCACCTTGCAATTTTACAGTCCCCTTTCTCACCTCCTTCTCCATGCGCTCCTCACAGTGCCTCACCTCCTCGCGCACTCCTCCGACCTCCTCACTCACACCTCTTCTGATCTCCTCTCCCATCACTTGCATCTCCTGCCCAGATGCCACCCTCATCTGCTCCATTTCCTCCCTGTGAGCATCCAATTTAGTTTCTACCCCCATTCTGACCCCCTCTATCTGCTGCCCCATTTTTTTAACTTCCCTTTCCGCTTGGTCCCTCATGTCCCTCAATTTGCCTTCCATACTGTTTTCTAACCCCTCTAACCCCTTTTTCATCCCTTCCATTTGATTCTCTTGAGCGGCCATTCTGTGTTCTACCCCCATTAACCCATGTTTCACCCCTTCTATCCCATTGTCTAACCCCTCTAATTTCTTGTCTAATCCCTCACCGGTACCCCTCGCTTCGTCCCGCATTACCCGCATTTGGCCCTCCAATCGCTCTCCCAGTCGCTCAATTTGGCTCCCCATACTCATCTGTACAGCTGCCTGTAGCTGCGCAATGAGGGCCTGCATGTCAATCCCTCCCACTTGTGCAGCGGGCGCGGCCGCCGTAGCCATCTGCGAGGCGCTATTTTGCGCGCCCGTAACCTCGTGCGCGAGGACGCCATTTTGCGAACCTGCCGCCCTCACTGCTTCGCTCTCCTCATGTCCCTCAATTTGGTCCTGGATCGACCCTGCCTCACTCTCCTCTACCGGAACCCAGCCGTCTTGATCTGCCATAGCGCGACTTTCAAAATTCGGGTTTTTTTTTAAAACAAAATCAAATTTCGGTGACTTTATAATTTTGACCAAAATTTTTTTTTAGATGTTTTTTAAAAATTTGGTTCGGGCCTCGAATCTCACTCCTCGACACCAATTGTTACGGACGCGGTTTAGATGTTATTTTTGACCGAGCGGTTGGTATGACCGCGACCGAACAGTTATTCCCCGACTAGACCCCGATTCCACCCAGACGTTGACCAAATCGCGCTATGCTAAATCAATGATGGAAAGGACACAACGACGGGGATAGATGAAACGACGCAAGGGGTACAGTTCTCAAGACCTCCGGAGGAGGGTATAATTACAGTGGTGGAGAAAAGGGGGTAGATTACACGGTAGTGAGGTAAAGACACAGAAGAGATAGGCACTTAATTACAGTCTTATCTTAACCCAGACAGACCACAGACAAACGGAACAAGGCTGACTTACACAGGGATTGATGGCAGGAAGGGACAGGTAGTCGATAGCACAAGGTGCACCTTGGCTTGGGGACAGGATAAAGCACGGTCCAGTCCAGAGATGCGGGGAGGTGTCACAGCGCTCGGAGGGTACGTCTCTCTTGCTTCAAGCTCAGCGCGCATCTGACGTCACCTCCCTCTTCCTGCGCATGCTCAGCGGGGAGTGACATGCCCTCGGCTGGTTGGCTCCGCCCCAGATGGGACCGGTCCGCCGCTTCCATTGGGTGCGGGGGTTACCGGGCTCCACCCTTGACGAGGAGCTGACAGGGAGCCCCTATTTGGTAACCCCGTCGAGCACATGTTCGATGGCGGCTCGTTGGGAAGGCCTCGTGCCCTCCCAACACCCCCTACCAACCAAGCCGGAGTGAGGACGCGCACTCCCTGTGCACGCCGCCGCCGTTGCTGTTGTTGTTGTTGTTGTTGCTGAACCGTGAGGAAGAGCTGCGGGGAGGTATTGGGAGGTCCTAAACTTCCTAACGGTGCCATACAATCACATTCTGGTGCAACGAAGGGTCAGAATTAATGGAAACGAGTCCTTAACTGACATAGACTAAGAATAACTAGCAAGATGTCCTATAGTTGTCTACGTGAGATGCGGTGGACCTGGATGCGACATTTAATGGGGGAAATAGGGGGAGGTCGGGTCTACAGAGTGTTGTTTACAGAAAATGGGACTAGGGAATGGGGGATTGGGGATAGTTGGGAAGTATTGAGGAAATAGGGGAATATTTACAAGCGGATATGGATGGATGCAAATCCCATATCCGCAACAATATATATATATATATATATATATATATATATATATATATATATATATATATATACACATATATATATATATGTATATAATATATATACACATATATTATACACATATATACACACACACATTCTCCTTCAAAAAGAAAACCCAGTGTAGGTTGAATTTATTCCATGGACATAAAATGAGAACACAAACTGGATTTATCAATTCCGATGGATGTTCTGACACGTTGGGGGAAAGAACCAAAACAAAGTGCTCGAGTCGTAAAGGAAAAACGATGACACCTTGAATTAGTTACTCCAAGGGCTGGATCGCATCACCTCGAATGTGACATTGAGAGGGATAGACGTAATAAATAAATATGTCCGAAAACCTTTGATGGATACATTTTTTCACCAACCCCGATGGGAGTGCATCCCCAGGATTTGTCCAACAACGTTTTATTCCTCAAAATGCAATAACCACCATACCACAGTCATTGTCATTCTCACCAACAGCCACGCATTTAAAGAATGAATACGGGGTTTGGCAGAGCCCATGGAGCAGTTGTGTAATTGTGCATACAGGGGAATCTGTGACACCAAATGACCTGCATGGAAATTACATGTCGGCCTTGATTAATGTGATACATTGGGCCTGTCTGTGGTAAAAAAAAAAAAAAAAAAAAATGAATAAATGAATAAAAACTTCTGCATCATAGCAGGTATTCATGTGCATATTTTCTCGACTGTGGCAGGTCTCATTAGAACACGACGAGACGATCATCCGGTTGGGCTTGTGAAATGACATTGATAAACATTAAGTTGGTGTCCCCTTTGATTATGGTAATGTGCATCATTTTGCTATGGTACAACATTACCATCAATTTACAGTATACTTTTGGCATTACCTTGGCCAATAGCAATCTACAGTACTGCCATATTTACTGGATAAACCATGCAATATATATGTATATGCACATACTTACTCGTGGGTTATGCTTACACATTGTGTTCGCAATAACAAACCGTGCTTTGTACGTACGTACATAATAAATAGAAGCTTTATGATTATAGGCAGGCATCACCGACCTGCTGATAGATATCAGTTTAGGTTTAATGGTTCACGAGTTATTGGTTCACGAGTTATCAGAGTGACCACTATATTCGTCATGGGTGTGTCTGTCTGTGTGTGTGTCTGTCTGTGTGTGCGTCTGTCTGTGTGTGCATCTGTCTGTGTGTGCGTCTGTCTGTCCGCAGAATAACTACCCGATGATATCATCTGATCTTGATGAAACTTCGGTGGGAGGTTGATATCATGATCTAGTTGTGTTCTGCCTAGAATGGGCGTATTGCGCCCATTGTGGGCGGAGCGACGCCCAAAAAAGATGTCTTTTTAGGGGGTAATCAAGTTCAAGCTACATCTTCTCCGAGGGAGTTGGTGGAATCTGACTGGGGTTTCGGTATTTGGTTAGGCCAATGCCATGTGTCTAGCCCCACGGAGCTCGATTTTTCATTTTCGTCCCAAGGTCAAAGTCACAAGGTCACGAAATTTAGAAAAGTCTATTTTTGATGGTTTTATTACATTGTTCGCTTCCTGATTGGGTGAAATGTCGTACATGATCTTATATTATCACATACATCATGAAATACAAGTTTTCCAACAAATTTCAGAATCTTCGACCTTTGACCATTGAAGGTCACAAAGGTCAAATTTTCAAAGTTGTCGGAATCGAACCGAATTTTCGGTATTGTGTAGCTAACTAACCTCATAACATTGCTCATTGAGCATTGTCATTGAATACCGCTCGCTCATGAACCATCATCGGCTGCTGACTTGTTTATTTTATATAGATGTCAATTTAGGTTTATTTATTTTATATAAATGCATATAAATTATATTTAAAAATGTTTTTTATATAAAATTATATTTTCTTTCACATACATATATATATTATTTTATTCTTTTCTTTTACGGATGTGTTTACTGTTTTTACGTAAATTTTCATTATTTCGCTTTCCAACGGTTCTGGGATTTTTCCCAGTGTACCAGCTTCGATGTCTGTCGGCACGCCAAATTTCAACTTACTACTACACCCGGAAGGTACCGAATATTATTACCGTCTGTCAGTGGTTAGAAAAAAAACTTTATATATATGATGATGTATAGTTTTATTAACATTTTTGTTTTGAAGAATAATACGTGGATCCATCTCCTGCATCTCTGGTTCGGCATCCGTCTCTGGAGCAATGTCTTGTTTATGTGCGTGGTCTACCATGATTCCAAGTATGAAGCTCTTTCAGCCAACTATGACTCCCTCCCATCCTCCCGTCTCTCATTTCCTAATCGGTGATGACTTCAACCGTCATCATTCCAGCTGGCTTGGTGTCGGTCCTCACACCACTCACTCCCCATCATATTGCAGCCAAGGTATTTTTGTAACATTTCTGTCCTCACACAATCTGATGGATTTCCAAGCCATGTTTCCTAAATTCTGCTTTACTTGACCAGTCCAAAATTCCTTCCACCCTTTCCTGTTCTAATTCTGCCTCCCTTGGCTTCTTAGAACATCTACTATTGAAATTGTTCTGCACACCATCATGAGCTCTTCTATGTGCTCCCATACCTGTATTAATACAAGAAAAGAAAAAAAAAAATGCAAATTAGCCGATCCTTCTCAAACTTAAGAATGCGTAATGGTCTGACCCCGTGATTCCAGAGCGATTTGGTAATACATAATGACTCTACTTGTATTATCGATTCATGGGGCAATGGAGGTTTATTACGTTTGATTGCACATACTTCAGATATGAAGGTTACAGGTACGAGTACAGCTTACATGCAGGCCAATTGTGAAGGTGGCAACCCAAAGAACCCTCGCTTACATGGAATGTATCTTTTCATAATTGTCATTTGGCCCAAGTTTATCACAGAAGGCTGATGAAGATGAAGGCCAACATGTTTATTTTCTCATCACCCCTGTCTGTATGTTTGATTGTCTGTGAGCAGAATATCTAAAAAAGCTGTGGACGGGTTCGGAAGAAATTTGGTGGACAGGTTGAGTGTGTGACAAGGAAGAAATGATTAGATTTTGGTGAGCATCTGGATCCGGATACTATAATTTTTCACCATTGAGTGATAGGGCCAAAAAAACATACATATCATGATATTTCAAAATGTTGTGGATGAGTTGGTTCGGTGACGAGAACAAGGCGATTCGATTTTGGTTCAGGTCCAAATCCAGATCCCTCCTATCAGTGGAATACAAAATGTAAACTATTCATTCCGGCAGTGGTATGCTCTCCAACAAGTGCTATTCTCGTATATCTAGCATTTTATGTTATGTTCTGCACAGAAAATGTGCTGACAGAATGGCCCAGAAGTACGCACACTATCTTCTAAGCCAGTGGTTGTCAACTGGTGGTCCATGGTGACTTTTTTTCGGTGGTCCACAGGAACATTGTCCAAAGTCATACGTGCCACCATCAACATTTTTCAAACCAAAATGTTTGTTGTCTCCTCTTTTTTTATCACGTCTCAAAAAGGAGGTGGACCACGAAAAATTTGTTGATTGGCCTGGTAGTCTATGGACTGAAACGAGTTGACAACCACTGTTCTAAGCTGTCTCAACCTGGGTTTGAATCCCGACCCAGCTCAAAACTGTCACCCTGATATTTCAGAGGCAGTTTCATCCATTGTAGCCCTTTATTAGTTAATGGTTTGCATCATGTTTTGGAACATGGAGGTTTGTCGATGCAGTGCTCATCTAATTGAGCCAGCGTGCCGGAATCCAATGTCTAACTCATGTGAAAAACAGTGAGTTGTTTAATGTCTATCAGCAGGCTCTGGTGGACGAGACACCCATTCAACATCGCATTCAAAGGATGGCCCACTCATTCAAAGGATGGCAAGCAATGCCCTTCATGCGAAACAGCCAGGTGATGATTTATATTCAGGTTGGCGATTTAACCCAGGCTAAACAGCTCGAAGGCGAGTCTGCTGCCTCTGAGCTATCCTGCTTATCCCTGTGCATCGATATGGTCAAGAAAAAGTGGGTAAGTTCAAAGCTTAGTTTTAGTGGTTTTATTGTTCTCCAATTCTGAGATTTTTCTAATTATCATTTTTAAGATCCGCATTTGTATTCTCGCATTGGAATTGTGATCTGATGTCCATTCTTCTGTTTGGCTTTCTATTTCGTTCAAGCTGGTTTATTTATTATTATTATTTTTGTATACAGAATCGAGGCTCGTGTAAGAGCTAACACATTGAACATGGAAACATGCACAGACACATAAAACGTACAATGAAGGGAGCGGGAGACAAGAGGGGGAGTGAGAGGGAAGCACACAAGCACAACAGTGGAGAACAAGGACGTCGGTAGATCTGTGGAAGGGGGAGGGCTGCGGGAGGAGGGAGGGGTACATGGTATAAAGCAAATGAACACTACTAGGAATTTCAGGAAAGAAGTTGGGGATTGAAAGAGGCGGATTTGGGGTGAAGTAACGGGGGTAGAAGAGATCAAGGTTTTGGATGGGGGAAGCTAAGAGATGGTGGTGAACAGCTGTTTTAAAGATCTGGAGGGAGGAGTTGGATTGAAGGGAGTGAGGGAGTTTATTCCAGAGGTGGGAGTAAAGAGGAATGAAGGAGGGAAGGTGAACAGAGAGTCTTGATTTTGGCAGTTTCACCAGAAGAGGGTTGCTGGTAGATCTTGTGCGCCCTGAAGGAATATTTGAGGGGTAGAGCACAGACAGAGCAAGGTCAGAGGTCAGAGGGGGGCAAGGTCAGAGGGGGGCAAGGTCAGAGGGGGGCAAGGTCAGAGAGGACTCGGTAGAAGACAGAAAGACCACCTACCTGCCTGCGGTGAGAGAGAGAGAGAAAGGCCTTCAGAATCAGCTTCATCGCGGGAGATTCCAGGGTTTGGTTGCGTCTGTGTTCGGGCTATGGCCTTCCAGCCACATACGAGGGATTCTTTCTCTGTGCCTTCCTTAGACGGCTTAGCCTTCCAGATGCCCCCCACCTGGGGTTATCTGACCCTTCATCTCTTGACACTTGACAATATTCAATTCTACCTAATAAACTGCCATTTTTAATGTTTGCACTAAAACTCTATCCTTCCAGCGATCCCACTCCTGACACCATTTGTCTCACAAACCTCCATTGTCGATCGTACCAGCTAAAGTCCTCGGGATACTGAATTTTCTTTTTAAACAATGCTTTGTCATCATAACCATTAAGGCTCGTGTGCCATTCGCTCTGCACCAGTGCGAACATCTAGGGGGTTTGGGATGTTTCATTGAATATTCATGAGACAAGCTATTGTGCACAGCGGGCTTGTTTGTGATGGTCTTAAATCACGCAATATAGTGCCACGCATTCCAGAAACCTGCCCAGGAAAGCAAAAAAACATGACGACACGTGCCTGCGCTTTCAACAAAAATATCAGTATCGGTGCTTCTTAATATCATGTCGAATCCCAAAAAAATTAAATCACTTAAATCTGTCAATCATTAAAGCCCTGGAAACAAACCTGCTTAGCGTGCATCTTGAGGAATGGATGAAATCGACCGTAGGAAGAAAGGAGATTATGACATTTGGGGAATTAACCCTTCATCCTCTTTTGCTCCGACAAAGGGTTAACACCCGGAACATTAGCTTCTCCCCATTTCCCACAGCAGTCAACATATCATGATCAAACCAAATCAAAACCAAACCAAATGACCAAATCATGATTTAAACCAAAGATTTCAGAATCATTGGAATCTCCCGCGATGAAGCTAACTCCGAGGGCCTTTCACTTACTCATCACAGGCAGGTTGGTGGTCTTTCCGTCGTCTACCGACTCCTCTCCGGCCTTGCTCCCCCAGCTCTCTCTGTGCTCTGTCCCCGAAATGTTCCTACAGGACGCATAAGATCTGCCAGCAACCCTCTTATGGTTAAACTGCCAAAATCTCGGCTCTCTGCTCACCTTCACTCCATTCGTCTTTTCTCCCGCCTCTGGAACAAACTCCCTCACTCTCTTCAATCCCACTCCTCCCTCCAGGTCTTTAAAACAGCTGTTCACCACCATCTCTTATCTTCCCCCACCCAAAACCTTGATCTTTTCTACCCCCGGTAATTTCACCCCAGATACACTTCTTTGAAATACCAACTTCTTTCCTGGAAGTCCTTGCAGTGTCGATGTGTTTTATACTTCTCCCACTCATCCCCCCCCCCCGCCCCCTTCACACGCCTCCTCCCCCCAATCCCTCTCCCTCCCACAGATCTCCCGATGTCCCTGCTCTCAAATGTTGTGTTTGTGCGCTTCCCCCTCTCTCCCCATCTTGTCTACCACTCCCCTTATTATATGTTTTATGTGTGTGTTTGATTTTTTTGTGTGATAAATGTTAGCTCTTTCACGAGCCTCGATTCTGTATACAAATATATATATAATTATATATATATATATATATATATATATATATATATATATATATATATATATATATATATATATATGTATAAATACTTCCTGGTGATTCCCTCCATTGTTCTACTTGTCTAGCATCTGCTAATGCAGATCGACATTAGCTTTCACCAGTAAGACATGTTCTTCATTCTGCACCTAGAGAAGCTCATCTTCGTGCTTTGGTAATCCCATAGTGGTGGTGGTGGAGACCCACACTCTGACATTCAGGCCATTTACGACAAGTCACGAACGTCACCATGGTTAAGACCCAATCCTGGATGGATGGGTATCCACTCTGTGGCCGGGTGCTGAAATTTCCACCAAGTTTCCATGGGAATCAAACACACACCAGTCATGGTTAAACAACAACGTGTGCACGCACTCCACTGCTAAGCTGCACTCATCAACATGCAATGATTCAAATTAACATCTGTGCAACAAGTGAACGACTTTAAAACAAATAATTCACTTGCAAATCCGACACAATTTTCAAAAGGTTTTTCTGTTTATCAAGTGCACAATTTCTCGAAACACTGAAAGTTTCCTTTTGAAGTTTTTATCCAGTGGGCAGGTAGCCCGAGGTATACCGGTGTATGTTTGCCCAAAGCACTCGGACATGAAATGGACGTCGCAATGAAAATTAAACCTCCGAGCTCGGCGGATAACACCCGTGATTCAGGGTGAATCTTTCACATTGTGATACAAGTATGAAATTTGGCAATTATGCTCTCATGTAGATACTCTTTAAATCCAGTCGACCAGCTAAGTCGAAAATTAAAAATGGCGCCCATTTTATTCAAAATGGCCGCCAATATTGCTAACATGTGTCATAAACTTTTTTATATTGAATTTAAGATGCAAGAGTATCAATACAAAATCACAGAACTTACATATTATCTACATATTATCCTCTTATACATAATACTAGCAAGGATCGGCACGCTCTGCATGCCTCACCACACGTCGCGACAAATGCACAGGCATCTTTGATCATGCCTGCTTTCTTCAGGAGTGAGGGAAGTGAGGGTGGTGGGTGAGCGCTAGTGGGGATGACGGTGAATCGGGGGTTGTGGTGAGATGGGGAATGTTGGAGGGGCGATGGGGGATCGGGTGGATGGTGATGGGGGGCATGGTGGGGGAGGTCGGCCCTAATATATTTTGTGCTCTGACTGAATGAATATATACTGTAAATCAGAAGTCAGAACCCAACACGTGTAAATAAAAAAGAACTGAGCACAAATTTATATTTATTTTAAATTATCTGTTGGAGCTGGAAGGGAAGGTCAATGCAAATTTATCAAAAACTAGAATGGAAATTTGAACTTCCAGCCTTACAGAGCAGACATGACCCCAATACACCGCTTACCTTGGTCTGTTAATGAAATCAAAGTAACAAAAAAAATAGCGCTGATGAATGCAGGTAAGTCAGGAATGCGTTTCTTAGGTTAGCTATATATATATATATATACATAAACACAACATGATGGAATTTGTTAAAGAAAATTTGAAGAAGACAATGTTTTGGTCACAAATATACATACATAATCATATACGTTTATTGCATTATAATAAGTTGTAGTTGTGCGATTTTGTATTGATACCCGTACGTCCTAAATTCAATAGCAAAAGGTTTCTCGCACATTTTAGCAATTTTGTCGGCCATTTTGAAAAACATGGCCGCCATGTTGAATTTTTTCGAGTTCGCTAATCGACTGGATTTAAAGCATCTATGCAAGAGCATAACTGCCAAATTCCATGCTTGTATCACAATGTGAACGGTTTTTTTTGTGTTCGCCGCCTCGGTATCCACTTTTTCATTGACCGATTGCCTTCTAATGGAGGCCTCCTCTTCCTCCTCCTACCTCCCTCGGATATACTAAATGCTGTTTTATGCGGTACATGGGCCTGTAATCACCAATCAAGTCTATACTCCGATAGGCCATTCTTTCATCACGGTTCATTCATCCCAGTTGGTTCATCTACCTTCACGCAGGTGCGTTTCTAATCAGTCGAGCAATATGCTTTTGAGTTATGTGTGGGTCTCTTGCGCCGACAGACCGGCTTCTGTTGGCCTGTGATGCCATGTCAACCATATACACCCATGGTACATCGAGAAATGAAGATGACATCGAAAAATAGCATTATCCCACTCCCCCCCCCCCCCCCTTCCCATGCCTTCCCCCCAAAGCCCTCTCCCTCCCACAGTTCTCTCGATGTCTCCATGTCTCTCGGTCCCTGCTCTCAAATGTTGTGTTTGTGTCCTTCCCCCTCTCTCCCCATCTTGTCTACCGCTCCCGATGTTATTTGTTTTGTGTGTCTGTTTGTCTTTCTGTGTGATTAATGTTCGCTCTTTCACGAGCCTCGATCTTGTATACAAAAAAAAAAAAAAAACAAACAAAAAAAAACGCTCCTGATCGAGACAGATGATTCTTTGCATTTCAAAAAGAAAACTACATTTGGAGGGAATTTTTCAAATGAATACCAAAGTGGACAGCACGATTACTCCACGAAAGGCCTCGTCACTTTGGCTTCCTTTCTAAGGGTAGGAATCCCATGGCAATCTGGATACTTTGTCTCACTCCCCGACTCCCCTCGAAAGCAATTCTCTCTGTCCCTCCCAAACCTTCCCCAACTCCTTTCCCTCTCGTCCTTGAATGCATTCCCCATTCCCAGGGTCATTGTGATAGATTCACTGCACCGGTCAATCGATGTGGGAAACACTTCAGCCATGTCCATCCCACATGCTATAATTTCGGTGACTGATGTGGGCACATCATGTAAATCGGGAGCAGTAACAAGAGTAGAAGGCAGGGTGACACAGCCTCTCCTATGTCTATGATATCTCCAACCATGGGTGGCGTTTATCAAAGGCCATCTCTACTTGAATTGCTTCTGGATTTCAATCGAGCGCCAGGCTTCCTCGCAATTACTTTTTTCTTTCTTTCTTTCTTTTCTTCCTTCTTTTTTTTGGGGGGGGGGGGGGGGGGGATACAAGATAGAGGCTCGTGTAAGAGCTAACATCAATCACCAAAAATAAAACGGACACACAAAACATACAATAAAGGGAGCGGGAGACAAGATGGGGAGAGAGAGGGAAGCACACAAGTACAACAGCAGAGAACAGGGACATCGGAAAATCTGTGGGAGGGAGAGGGCTTGGGGAGAGGAGGCATGGGAAGGCGGGGGTGGGAGAGGTATAAAACACATGGACACTGCTAGGACTTCCAGGAAAGAAGTCGGTATTTCAGAAAAGTGGATCTGGGGTGAATTAACGGGGGTAGAAAAGATCAAGGTTTTGGATGGCGGAAGATAAGAGATGGTGGTGAACTGCTGTTTTAAAGACCTGGAGGGAGGAGTGGGAATGAAGAGTGTGAGGGAGTTTGTTCCAGAGGCGGGAGAAAAGAGGAATGAAGGAGTGAAGGTGAGCAAATGCTCAAAATAGGACCTCTCGGATAATCCTATTGAGTGCTGAGTTTGTGCATGAAATGAGAACACTTATTAGATCAAAGGAAGTTGGATAAACCTTCTCAGTCCATGCTCTCTCTAAGGAGGATTCGACAGGAAGACAAAAACCAGAACACAACAAAGCCGGTAACCATGGGCTCATGAAAAGGAATACTTTCTGCTATATCATCAATTGCTTTACTGCGTTCAAAAGTAATGATCCATAGTTATTTAATATATTGATTCTGCGGGAAATGTCATCACATTTATAATTGGCCGAAACAGTTTATACAATAAATGATGAATAAATAATTGTCAACAATTGATACCATGCTGCTCACCTTCCGTTCCTCTTTTTGCCCACCTGTGGAAACAGCTTCCACAATCTCTTCAATCTCATTCTTCCCTCAAAGTCTTCAAGAAAACTGTTCACCACAATTTCAGATCATCCCCCATCCAAAACCATGATTTTTTCTACCCCCGTTACCCCCTCACTTCCAAGCCCATTTCCTTAGAAATTCCATTTTTGGGTTCACCTGGAACGAAGTTCAGGGGAGCTTATGCGATGCCGCGTCGTCCGTCCATCTGTCCGTCAGTCTGTAAACACTTGAAACTTCTCCGAAACCGCGGATGGGATTGCGACCAAATTTGCACAAATTAGATTTGTTGTGTTGTGACTAAAGTTTGTTCACGGCATTAAAAAAATCGGGGTCTAAGGGGGGTTACCGGGGGTCAAAGTGGATCCAGATTTGACCCCCCCAAAATAGGAATTTGCATTTTCCTCTGAAACTACACACAATATTTCGATGAAACTTCACCACAACCTTCATCACCCGTGATGTACCAAAGTTTACTCATGGAATTAAAAAAATCTGCCCCTTTGGGGGCCAAAGGGGGGTTACCCCCCCAAAATAGGGATTTGCTTTTTCCTCTGAAACTACACACACAATTTCGATGAAACTTCACCACAACCTTCAACACCCGTGATGTACCAAAGTTTATTCATGGAATTTAAAAATCTGCCGCTTTTGGAGTCTACAGGGGGGTAACCCCCTAAAATATGTATTTGCTTTCTTCTCAGTAACTACACACACAATTTCGATGAAACGTCACCACAACTTTAATCACCCATGATGTACCAATGCTTGTTGAAGGCATTAGAAAACTTGGGGTCTTAGGAGGTATTTGGGGTTGGGGGAGGGGAAGGGGTTGCCCCCCAAAATAGGTATTTTTTCTTTGTTTGCTTAAAGTCTTATGATTATATTAGTACGATTCTACATACTTTCCTATCTTCTAGAATCCATTCAAATTGGTGTAAAATACCTTTAGTCAGTGTGGTATACTGTTTATTCGACCAGGTGAGCACCAGGGGTATTGCATTGTTTGTCCAAGTCTCCCTCATTTTGTCCTTCAATCCTGCTGTTGGTGTCCCACCTTCTCCCTGCCTTTCCTTTTGTTCTGTTGCATCCTGATCCATTCAGTGTTACAGCTGTCCCTCAAGCCTTGACCTTGGACAAAGCAATTAGTCTTGCTGGTGGAGGCTGGTGTCGATCTGCGTCGGTGGACAGGTAGAACAATGGATGAAATCAATAGGACATCTATTGAGGGATGTTATCCGCCTTGGGAAGAAAGTAGAATTTGGCGTATTGGGTGTTAACCCTTCATCAGAGCAACATAAGTGGGCATCAATGTACTTTAACGGGAATTACAAGGCCACTGGTAGCCAATCAACACATACAGTAGGTATAGTGTGCAAGACGCGAACCTGGGTTCCGAGCACCACGTTCCATTGTTTTTGATGGGAGCACCAATCAGGTTAGCCCAAATTGCATCTCATTTGCAATGCAAAGCATCCAGATTTGTCGAATTACTGAGACTTGCGAACTGAACTTTAAAGCTGCAACATGTTGTGAACTTTGACCTTTGCACGATCAGCTCGGCCTGGGCGCACCGACTGAGCGAGCAACCAAAGAAATAGCAGGTTATCCTCCCCAAATCCAGGCCACCTGCTCCCCCGCCCCCTCCCCACATCCCTCCACCATCCCACCGTTTCCCCCCCACTTTGCTCGACTGTAAAAACGCCTTCCTGAATCCGCCCGTGTTATCCTCTCCTGCACTCCAATGGAGACCCATCCGCATCTCCTGTTAATATCCCCGATTCCTATTCCTGATCTTTCACATCATCAATGGCTTTCCACCACAGTCCTTCCACAGTCCACCACATTCCACCACATTCCACCACAGTCCACCACATTCCACCACATTCCACCACATTCCACCACAGTCCACCACATTCCACCACAGTCCACCACATTCCACCACAGTCCACCACAGTCCACCACAGTCCACCACATTCCACCACAGTCCACCACATTCCACCACAGTCCACCACATTCCACCACAGTCCACCACATTCCACCACAGTCCACCACATTCCACCACAGTCCACCACATTCCACCACAGTCCACCACATTCCACCACATTCCACCACAGTCCACCACATTCCACCACAGTCCACCACATTCCACCACATTCCACCACAGTCCACCACAGTCCACCACATTCCACCACAGTCCACCACATTCCACCACATTCCACCACAGTCCACCACAGTCCACCACAGTCCACCACATTCCACCACATTCCACCACATTCCACCACAGTCCACCACATTCCACCACAGTCCACCACATTCCACCACAGTCCACCACAGTCCACCACAGTCCACCACATTCCACCACAGTTCACCACAGTCCACCACAGTCCTTCCACATTCACACTGTCCGGTAGATCTTCCTGTTTGCGAACACGTTCCTTGGCTGTTCAATCCCACTCGGTTCCTTTGTCTTGTCCTCCCCACCTTGTCCTTGCTGATTATGCTGCATGTGTGTTCCTTCCTTCCCCCATTTCTGCATCCTCCCTTGTCTGCCAACTCCCTCCACTCCATACCTGTGTCCACGTCACTCCTCTGTCAATCAGCTCTTCCTTGAGCCTCGATCTCAGTCAATAAAATAGGGAATACATCACAAAACCACCGAATAAT
This sequence comes from Myxine glutinosa, assembly GCF_964187855.1. NCBI lineage: Eukaryota > Metazoa > Chordata > Myxini > Myxiniformes > Myxinidae > Myxine > Myxine glutinosa. The sequence continues at coordinate 35,490,623 of NC_136270.1, read as the reverse complement.
GCAATATTCCTCGACTTTTTAGCTTCAATACGTCCAAAGAATAAAGCAAAATCGTTATTAACCTGATAAATGAGGAACCGTCCCGTTATTAAACATTAATAAAGGAAAAATATTTTTGTGTAAAGTGGAAAACAGAAGGTGATGGAGGAAGGCGTGATGGCAAGAGAATGTGAGATGTTGGTGAATGAACAGAATATTTGTTTGAAAGAAGGAAAAATATTATAATTCAGCAAGGCCAACATACAAACATCCACCTGTGGGGGTAATTATAACATCCATATTATAGTTCAGCCAGGCCAACATACAAACATCCACCTGTGGGGGTAATTATAACATCCATATTATAATTCAGCCAGGCCAACATACAAACATCCACCTGTAGGTGTAATTATAACACCCATATTATAATTCAGCCAGGCCAACATACAAACATCCACCTGTAGGTGTAATTATAACACCCATATTATAGTTCAGCCAGGCCAACATACAAACATCCACCTGTGGGGGTAATTATAACATCCATATTATAGTTCAGCCAGGCCAACATACAAACATCCACCTGTGGGTGTCATTATAACATCCATATTATAGTTCAGCAAGGCCAACATACAAACATCCACCTGTGGGGGTAATTATAACATCCATATTATAGTTCAGCAAGGCCAACATACAAACATCCACCTGTGGGGGTAATTATAACATCCATATTATAATTCAGCCAGGCCAACATACAAACATCCACCTGTGGGGGTAATTATAACATCCATATTATAGTTCAGCCAGGCCAACATACAAACATCCACCTGTGGGGGTAATTATAACATCCATATTATAATTCAGCCAGGCCAACATACAAACATCCACCTGTGGGGGTAATTATAACATCCATATTATAGTTCAGCCAGGCCAACATACAAACATCCACCTGTGGGAGTAATTATAACATCCATATTATAGTTCAGCCAGGCCAACATACAAACATCCACCTGTGGGAGTAATTATAACATCCATATTATAGTTCAGCAAGGCCAACATACAAACATCCACCTGTGGGTGTAATTATAACATCCATATTATAGTTCAGCAAGGCCAACATACAAACATCCACCTGTGGGGGTAATTATAACATCCATATTATAGTTCAGCCAGGCCAACATACAAACATCCACCTGTGGGAGTAATTATAACATCCATATTATAGTTCAGCAAGGCCAACATACAAACATCCACCTGTGGGAGTAATTATAACATCCATATTATAGTTCAGCAAGGCCAACATACAAACATCCACCTGTGGGTGTAATTATAACATCCATATTATAGTTCAGCAACGCCAACATACAAACATCCACCTGTGGGTGTAATTATAACATCCATATTATAATTTAGCTAGGCCAACATACAAACATCCACCTGTGGGTGTAATTATAACATCCATATTATAGTTCAGCAAGGCCATCACACAAATATGCACCTGTGGTTGCAGTTATAACATCCATATTATAGTTCAGCAAGGCCAACATACAAACATCCACCTGTGGGTGTAATTATAACATCCATATTATAATTTAGCCAGGCCAACATACAAACATCCACCTGTGGGGGTAATTATAACATCCATATTATAGTTCAGCAAGGCCAACATACAAACATCCACCTGTGGGTGTAATTATAACATCCATATTATAGTTCAGCAAGGCCAACATACAAACATCCACCTGTGGGGGTAATTATAACATCCATATTATAGTTCAGCAAGGCCAACATACAAACATCCACCTGTGGGTGTAATTATAACATCCATATTATAGTTCAGCCAGGCCAACATACAACATCCACCTGTGGGTGTAATTATAACATCCATATTATAGTTCAGCCAGGCCAACATACAAACATCCACCTGTGGGGGTAATTATAACATCCATATTATAGTTCAGCCAGGCCAACATGCAAACATCCACCTGTGGGTGTAATTATAACATCCATATTATAGTTCAGCCAGGCCAACATACAAACATCCACCTGTGGGGGTAATTATAACATCCATATTATAGTTCAGCCAGGCCAACATACAAACATCCACCTGTGGGGGTAATTATAACATCCATATTATAGTTCAGCCAGGCCAACATACAAACATCCACCTGTGGGGGTAATTATAACATCCATATTATAGTTCAGCCAGGCCAACATGCAAACATCCACCTGTAGGTGTAATTATAACACCCATATTATAGTTCAGCCAGGCCAACATACAAACATCCACCTGTAGGTGTAATTATAACACCCATATTAAAGTTCAGCCAGGCCAACATACAAACATCCACCTGTGGGGATAATTATAACATCCATATTATAGTTCAGCCAGGCCAACATACAAACATCCACCTGTGGGGGTAATTATAACATCCATATTATAGTTCAGCCAGGCCAACATGCAAACATCCACCTGTAGGTGTAATTATAACACCCATATTATAGTTCAGCCAGGCCAACATACAAACATCCACCTGTGGGGGTAATTATAACATCCATATTATAGTTCAGCCAGGCCAACATGCAAACATCCACCTGTAGGTGTAATTATAACACCCATATTAAAGTTCAGCCAGGCCAACATACAAACATCCACCTGTGGGGGTAATTATAACATCCATATTATAGTTCAGCCAGGCCAACATGCAAACATCCACCTGTAGGTGTAATTATAACACCCATATTATAGTTCAGCCAGGCCAACATACAAACATCCACCTGTGTGGGTAATTATAACATCCATATTATAGTTCAGCCAGGCCAACATGCAAACATCCACCTGTAGGTGTAATTATAACACCCATATTATAGTTCAGCCAGGCCAACATACAAACATCCACCTGTGGGGGTAATTATAACACCCATATTATAGTTCAGCCAGGCCAACATACAAACATCCACCTGTGGGGGTAATTATAACATCCATATTATAGTTCAGCCAGGCCAACATACAAACATCCACCTGTGGGTGTAATTAAAACATCCATATTATAGTTCAGCAAGGCCAACATACAAACATCCACCTGTGGGTGTAATTATAACATCCATATTATAGTTCAGCCAGGCCAACATACAAACATCCACCTGTGGGTGTAATTATAACATCCATATTATAGTTCAGCAAGGCCAACATACAAACATCCACCTGTGGGTGTAATTATAACATCCATATTATAGTTCAGCCAGGCCAACATACAAACATCCACCTGTGGGTATAATTATAACATCCATATTATAGTTCAGCCAGGCCAGCATACAAACATTCACCTGTGGGGGTAATTATAACATCCATATTATAGTTCAGCCAGGCCAACATACAAACATCCACCTGTGGGTGTAATTATAACATCCAGATTATCGTTCAGCCAGGCCAACATACAAACATCCACCTGTGGGGGTAATTATAACATCCAGATTATAGTTCAGCCAGGCCAACATACAAACATCCACCTGTGGGTGTAATTATAACATCCAGATTATAGTTCAGCCAGGCCAACATACAAACATCCACCTGTGGGGGTAATTATAACATCCATATTATAGTTCAGCCAGGCCAACATACAAACATCCACCTGTGGGTGTAATTATAACATCCATATTATAATTCACCGAGGCCAACATACAAACATCCACCTGTGGGTGTAATTATAACATCCATATTATAGTTCAGCTAGGCCAACATACAAACATCCACCTGTGGGTGTAATTATAACATCCATATTATAATTCAGCTCGGCCAACATAAAAACATCCACCTGTGAGTGTAATTATAACATCCATATTATAATTCAGCTCGGCCAACATAACAACATCCACCTGTGGGTGTAATTATAACATCCATATTATAGTTCAGCGAGGCCAACATACAAACATCCACCTGTGGGGGTAATTATAACATCCATATTATAGTTCAGCCAGGCCAACATACAAACATCCACCTGTGGGTGTAATTATAACATCCATATTATAATTCACCGAGGCCAACATACAAACATCCACCTGTGGGTGTAATTATAACATCCATATTATAGTTCAGCTGGGCCAACATACAAACATCCACCTGTGGGTGTAATTATAACATCCATATTATAATTCAGCTCGGCCAACATAAAAACATCCACCTGTGAGTGTAATTATAACATCCATATTATAATTCAGCTCGGCCAACATAACAACATCCACCTGTGGGTGTAATTATAACATCCATATTATAGTTCAGCGAGGCCAACATACAAACATCCCCTTGTGGGTGTAATTATAACATCCATTTTATAATTCATCTCGGCCAACATAAAAACATCCACCTGTGGGTGTAATTATAACATCCATATTATAATTCAGCAAGGCCAACATACAAACATCCACCTGTGGGTGTAATTATAACATCCATATTATAATTCAGCTCGGCCAACATACAAACATCCCCTTGTGGGTGTAATTATAACATCCATATTATAATTCAGCTAGGCCAACATAAAAACATCCAGCTGTGGATGTAATTATAACATCCATATTATAATTCAGCAAGGCCAACATACACACATCCCCTTGTGGGTGTAATTATAACATCCATATTATAATTCAGCTCGGCCAACATAAAAACATCCACCTGTGGATGTAATTATAACATCCATATTGTAGTTCAGCAAGGCCATCACACAAATATGCACCTGTGGTTGCAGTTATAACTTCAATATTATTATAGTTCAGCTGGGCCAACATACAAAGATCAACCTGTGGGTGTAATTATAACATCCAGATTATACTTCAGCAAGGCCAACAAACATACAAACATCCCCTTGTGGGTGTAATTATAACATACTCGTACATATTATAATTCAGCAAGGCCAACATACAAACATCCACCTGTGGATGTAATAACATCCATATTATAGTTCAGCAAGGCCATCACACAAATATGCACCTGTGGTTGCAGTTATAACATCGATATTATTATAGTTCAGCTGGGCCAACAAACAAAGATCAACCTGTGGGTGTAATTATAACATCCAGATTATAGTTCAGCAAGGCCAACATACAAACATCCCCTTGTGGGTGTAATTATAACATACATATTATAATTCAGCTAGGCCAACATACAAACATCCACCTGTGGGTGTAATTATAACATCCATATTATAATTTAGCTAGGCCAACATACAAACATCCACCTGTGGGTGTAATTATAACATCCATATTATAATTTAGCTAGGCCAACATACAAACATCCACCTGTGGGTGTAATTATAACATCCATATTATAGTTCAGCAAGGCCATCACACAAATATGCACCTGTGGTTGCAGTTATAACATCGATATTATTATAGTTCAGCTCAGCCAACATACAAAGATCAACCTGTGGGTGGAATTATAACGTCCAGATCACACCTGTGCATGGTTTTACAGGACTTGAGTAGGAGAGGTAGTTACCCTGCGCTTGCGAAGCAAAAAGCGGGGCTAAGCATTCGAGTGCCGTGTGCCGTGTCATTCATGTCAAAATACATTTTCTCGGCAACCCTTGGTCCGATTGACACGAAATTTTACCATAGAAGCGCCTCTGCCTGTAGAATGTTTTTATTCGTAACTATGACGTCATATGTCACGTGGTACGGACGCCATCTTGGAAAAACGTTACACCTCTATATCTCCCGAACCACTCAACGGAAAAAATGGAAGCATGGCTCATTGTCAAGTATTCCGCATGGGGAATAAGATATGTTGTTGATGATATAATCGGTGCCTTAATTATGACGTCATAATTCGACAAGTACAACGCTTGATCTGATCAGTATGAAAAAAAAAAATTCCTCTGCAACTGTTAGACCGATTGACACGAAATTTTCAGAATATGAGCGGCTCCTCCTGTGGAATTTAAAAAATGATAATGATGACGTCATAGGTCACGTGGTACGGCGCCATCTTGGAAAGATCGAAAAAGTTGCACCTCTATATCTCCGAAACCGCTCCATGAAAAAAAATTGAAACATGGCTCATTGTCAAGTACTCCGCTTGGGGAATAAGATATGTCCATTACTCCTGTTTGTGTGTGATGTTATCGGCACCTTAATTATGACGTCATAATTTGACAAGTACAATGCTTGATTCGGTCAATATGAATTTTTTTCTCCGCAATTATTGGACCGATTGACAGGAAATTTTCACCATAGGAGCACCTCCTCCTGTAGAATATTTTAATGATTATTATGACGCCATAGGTCACGTGGTACAAGCGCCATCTTGGAAAAACTTTGCACCTCTATATCTCTGAAACCACTCCATGGAAAAAATTCTGACCTGGCTCGTTGTCAACTACTCCCCATGGGGAATAACATATTTTAATGATGATGTCATCGGTGCCTTCGTTATGACGTCATAATTCGACAAATACAACACATCCATCCGATCATTATTTAAAAAAAAATCAGCAACTGTTGGTCTGATGGACACGAAATTTTCTCCATAGGAGCGCTTCCTCCTGTAGAATATTTTAATGATAATCATGACGTCATAGGTCATGTGGTACAGGTGCCATCTTAGAAAAACCGAAAAACGTTGCACCTCTATATCGCCAAAACCGCTCTATGGAAAAAATTGAAACGTGGCTCATTGTAAATAACTCCATATGGGGAATAGGTGTTGTTAACGATGACATCATTGGTGCCATAATTATGACGTCAGAATTCGACAGGGACAACGCTTAGTCTGATCATTTAAAAATTTATTTAGCATGATCTATGCAACAATTATATTAGAGAATATAAATTTATGAAGTCTTTGCTCACGTGGTCTGGCAGCCATATTGGATCAAAAAAACAAAACAGAAACGTTCAAAAACCGAAGAGTTGGCTCAGACCAAGTTGACTGCGCTGGGTAAGTATTCTATGAATACCATCTAGTTTTTAATGTTATTCGCAAGTCCGTTTTCTAAAAGAAAATGGATATCGCTGATTATCAAGAGCAATTTAAGGGACCTGCTGGCCACAGGTGAGAAATGCCATTAGGATAATGCTATTTGACTTGAATTATACAATCAGCTTTGATATTTGACTAATATGACCATTGGATGCTTTTTGGGTGGGCATCTGCTGAAAAGTGAAAATATGGAAGACCACCATGAAGACCATTTCATTTTCCACTCCATCCATCCTGATATTTTAGAATAATTAGATGGTTGAAGAGATCTCGTGTCAGAAGCAGTGGTGGAGCCTGAGTAGCCCATCCACTGCACAGCAGTAATGGGGTTTGCAATTACTCCTGTTTGTGTGTGTATGTGTCTATGTCTGTGTGTGTGTGTGTGTGTATGTGTGTGTGTGTGTGTGTGTGTGTGTGGGGGGGGGGGGGGTGTCTGTCTGTATGTCTGTGTATATGTGTGTCTGTGTGTGTGTATTCCATAGCTTTTTTACCTTTTGAGTTTTGTCATCAAATTTTCACCAAAGCTTTATTCTGATAATATGGAGAAGGCAAATGAATAATGTATCAAGAGGTCAGAAGGTCGAAGGTCAGCGTCAGATAAAATCATCAATTTTCATCCAATTTACCTGAAATTTAAATTTATCATTTGAGTTTTGTCATCAAATTTTCAACAGAGATTTATCATGAGAATATGGAGAAGGCAAATAATTTTGTGAAAAGGTCAAAAGGTTAAAGGTCAGCGCCACATGAAATCGTCAATTTTGAGCCAATTGACCTGAAATTTTAATATTCTGCATATTGCGTCAGTGCATTGGTTGATGATTGTTGTTTTTTTGAAAAACTGATTGTTTTTTTTTGTTTTTTTCATCAAACGGTCAAAGGTCAAGGTTGCATATAGTCGTCAATTTTCGTCTAATTGACCTGAAAATTTTAAGAACTTGCATATTGGGTCACAGAATTGGTTCATCAATCAAAAAGCTAGAAGCTGATTATTTTTTAGATCTAAAGCTAAAAGGTCAAGGCTGCATGAAATCTTCAATTTTCATTTTGTAATTTTTACCTCCGCCACCAAAGGTGGATGGAGGTTATGTTATGTTTTCACCCCTGTCTGTCCGTTTGTCCATTTGTTTGTGAACAAAATATCGCGAAAATTTGTGGACGGATTCGGACGAAATTTGGCAGAGATGTCGTGTACGTGACAAGGATAAAATGATTAGATTTTGGTGAAGATTCGGATCCGGGTACTATAATTTTTTTAAGTGATTCTTCGCCATTGGGAGATTGGACCAAAAACGATACATATCAGGATATCTCAAAAAGTTGTGTAAGGATTTGGACGAAACTTGGTGGACCGGTTGGGTGTGTGACAAGTACTAATCGATTCGATTTTGGTGAAGATCTGAATATGGATTCGGATGAGGATTTTAAATTTCTAAGTGATTCTTCACCATTGAGATAGGGCCAAAACGTTACATAGCAGGATATCTCAAAAAGTTATGGATGGATTTGGACGAAACTTGGTGGACCGTTTGGGTGTCTGACAAGGACCATTCGATTCGATTTTAGTGATCTGAATATGGATTTGGATATGAGAATTAATTTTTTTAAGTGATTTTTCACCATTGAGTGAATTGGCCAACCAGGCGGAGGTATGCTCTCTACTGAGTGCCGTTCTAGTTTTAAACTGTTTTTGTTGTTTTGAGCAAACGGAAGAAGAAGAAGACGTCTGAATACAAACGGACACGTGTTTTGGGTCTTCGGGGTGTTTTGGGTCTTCGGGGTGTTTTGGGTCTTTGGGGTGTTTTGGGTCTTTGGGGTGTTTTGGGTCTTCGGGGTGTTTTGGGTCTTCGGGTGTTTTAGGTCTTCCGGTGTTTTGGGTCTTCGGGGTGTTTTAAGTCTTCAGTGTCTTTTGGATCTTCGGGGTGTTTTGGGTCTTCGGGGTGTTTTGGGTCTTCTGTGTCTTTAATGGTATTTTGGGTGTTCAGGGGTCTTGGTGGTCTTAAGTGTATTGGGTATTTCAAAGGGTTGTCAAAGGTCTGAGGGGTCTCAGCAGTCTAAACGTAATTAAGAGCTCACGGACTGTGTTTTGGGTGTTTATATTTGAAGAAGAAGAAGAAGAAGTTTTGGTCGCATATAAATATACATAACCACATACGTTTGCTCTATTATAATAAGATAAATTCGTCCCCATGACCGGTAGTTGATCCTTGCACGAGGGTCAATACTACGTTTTTTTTTAGCAGTCTCCTCTTCTTTTGGGTGTACCACACAATAATTTGAATGATGCCACTCTGACACCTTTGGGTAACTTTTTTTTTATTCAAGGAAATCAAAAATGGCCGTCACTGCCCATTGTATACTCATGTCGGTGCCCCTTTCATCGGCGATAGTACTCAATAGTTCCTTGTAAGTTTATTTTTTAAGCAGTGAACCCGCTTCAATATTTGGCTATGTACGTCAGTCCGTCAAAAATGAGGAAGAAGAACCTTTATACCCCCAACGTGTTTAATTCTGAAGCGGTATACTAAAGGGTTCTAACTGGTAAATCTAATGGGTTCTAAAGGGTAATTATAAAAGGGTAATTAGAATGACTTCTAAAGGGTAATTATTGAGGTGTTCAAGAAGGTAATGCTAAAGGGTTGCGTTCGTTTCTAGGCGTTGCCTATTTCATATCAAAAATTCCAAACAGAACTGCTTCCTTCGGACAGGTTATGATTTATTTTACTCTGTCTACCTGTGTGGCAGTAAAACAAAATTGAAAATCATTCCCAACAGGAGACTTTCTGGTTTTAAGGACACCATTAAAGGACACAAACAACAGGTACGAATAACCGATTTGTAATACGTTAAATAAGGTGGTGTAAAAGACGCTGCATCAACAGCAGTAAAGTTCCAAAAAAAAGGTATACTATATCTACTCCTGGCCAGGAACCCACGTGACCTCTAGTTAAGCGGTAAATAGATGGCAGACACTGGAACATGTGGTTAACTGGTTGGCACTTGCGGTTGACTAGCAACCTGCCATGGCACAAAGTCGTGAAATTATGCGTGCGCGGCAGCCTCAAGCCCGGTAAGTTCGAGCGAGGAGTAGTCCACTCGGAACCCGAGGCCATAACACCATATATATATATATATATATATGTACAGTGCATTCAGAAAGTATTCAGACCCCTTCACTTTTTTCACATTTTGTTATGTTGCAGCCTTATGCTAAAATCGTTTAAATTCATTTTTCCCTCATGAATCTACACTCAATACCTCATAATGACAAAGAGAAAACAGGATTTTAGAAAGTTTTGCAAATTTATTAAAAATAAAAAACTGAAATATCACATTGACATAAGTATTCACACCCTTTGCTATGACACTTGGAATTTAGCTCAGGTGCCTCCCATTTCTCTTGAACATCTTTGAGATGTTTCTGCACCTTGATTGGAGTCTACCTGTGGTAAATTCAATTGATTGGACATTATTTGGAAAGGCACACACCTGTCTATATAAGGTCTCACAGCTGACAATGCATATCGGAGCAAAAACCAAGCCATGAGGTCGAAGGAACTGCCTGCAGAGCTCAGAGACAGGGTTGTGTCGAGGCACAGATCTGGGGAAGCCTACAAAAAAAATTCTGCTGCATCGAAGGTTCCCAAGAGCACAGTGGCCTCCATAATTCTTAAATGGAAGAAGTTTGGAACAACCAGGACTCTTCCTAGAGCTGGCTGTCCGGCCAAACTGAGCAATCGGGGGAGAAGGGCCTTGGTAAGAGAGGTGAACAAGAACCCGATGGTCACTCTGGCTGAGCTCCAGAGATCCTGTGTGGAGATGGGAGAAACTTCCAGGACAACCATCACTGGAACACTCCACCGATCTGGGCTTCATGGCAGAGTGGCCAGACGGAAGCCTCTCCTCAATGAAAGACACATGAAAGCCCGCTTGGAGTTTGCAAAAAAGCACCTAAAGGACTCTCAGACTGTGAGAAACAAGATTCTGTGGTCTGATGAAACCAAGATTGAACTGTTTGGCCTCAATTCTAAGCGTCATGTCTGGAGGAACCAGGCACCGCTCATCACCTGCCCAATACCATCCCAACGGTGAAGCATAGTGGTGGCAGCATTATGCTGTGGGGGTGTTTTTCAGCAGCAGGGACTGGGGAACTGGTCAAGGTTGACGGAACAATGAACAGAGCAAAGTACAGAGATATCCTTAATGTAAACCTGAAACAGAACGCTCAGGACCTTAGACTGGGCCGAAGGTTCACCTTCCAACAGGACAATGACCCTTAGCACACAGCCAAGACAACGCAGGAGTGGCTTGGGGACAACTCTGTGAAGGTCCTTGAGTGGCCCAGCCAGAGCCCTGACTTGAACCCAATCGAACATCTCTGGAGAGACCTGAAAATGGCTGTCCACCAACGGTCCCCATCCAACCTGACGGAGCTTGAGCGGATCTGCAGAGAAGAATGGCAGAAAATCCCCAAATCCAGGTGTGCAAAGCTTGTCGCGTCATACCCAAGAAGACTCGAGGCTCTAATCGCTGCCAAAGGTGCTTCAACTAAGTACTGAGTTAAGGGTCTGAATACTTACGTCAATGTGATATTTCAGTTTTTTCTTTTTAATAAATTTGCAAAACTTTCTAAAATCCTGTTTTCTCTTTGTCGTTATGGGGTATTGAGTGTAGATTGATGAGGGAAAAAATGAATTTAAACGATTTCAGCATAAGGCTGCAACATAACAAAATGTGAAAAAAGTGAAGGGGTCTGAATACTTTCTGAATGCACTGTTGTATGTACACACACACGAGAATATCTATATGATACTGTGTTAAAGTGGGTTAACTGCAAATGTAAATATTTCTCAAAGAGAATTAGCTTGGAATTTTCTACTGACTGAAATTGGCAGGGAAGTGTCCCATCCCCCAGAAATGGAATCCCAAATGTAATTACAAAAAGAGTTTATTTAATCTGTCTTTCTGGAACGTGTGAGTATATAAGTCATGCTTTTTCATTAATTTGTGAAGTCTTACCAATGCCAGCTCTTATTCATGTTCTGGTTTTCATCTCTTTGCTCCAACAGTTTGACTGTATTCCTTTGCATGAAACAGAAAACATACTTGCGTGATTTGCCACCAGGTGTCTCACCTGGTGATGTTCCAGTTGCTTTTGACGTTGAAAATTTTCAAGAAAAGTGGAATAGTCAGATATGTTCACACCTGACTCAGATCCTCGAATGCCCCACAGGCCAGGCATCAAGAATACTTGTCAGGGTAATGAAAGTATACCGTGTGCCGGCAGCCAATGGAGTCCAAGGTGAAGGGTTCGCTTCACTCTTGCACACGTATCACTTTAAACAAATCGATATTGTGGGTCTTTCTCAACTTTTCTTGAAAAACTTAGTAAATCGGGGCAAGATCTACTGCCCTGCTGTTGTCTCGAAGACGACTTCAAAGCTGCAGGCATCTCCTCGCTGCGACATTGGGAGTCGACTGTGTGCTGAACCTGCGATGGTTTTACTGCCTCAGTCCTGTGTTTTAACCTCCTTTTTTTGACCCCCATATTACCTCCTCAGTCCTGGGTTTTTTAACCTCCTTTTTTTTTTACCCCCATATTACTTCCTCAGTCCTGGGTTTTTAACCTCCTTTTTTACCCCCATATTGCCTCAGTCCTGAGTTTTTTAACCTCCTTTTTTACCCTCATATTGCCTCCTCAGTCCTGGGTTTTTTAACCTCCTTTTTTACCCCCATATTACCTCCTCAGTCCTGGGTTTTTTAACCTCCTTTTTTACCCCCATATTGCCTCCTCAGTCCTGGGTTTTTTAACCTCATTTTTCACCCTCGTATTACTCCTCAGTCCTGGGTTTTTTAACCTCATTTTTCACCCCCATATTACTCCTCAGTCCTGGGTTTTTTTAACCTCCTTTTTTACCCCCATATTGCCTCCTCAGTCTGGGTTTTTTAAACCTCATTTTTACCCCCATGTTGCCTCCTCAGTCCTGGTCTTTTTAACCTCATTTTTTACCCCCATATTACATCAGTCCTGGGTTTTTAACCTCCTTTTTTACCCCCATATTACTCCTCAGTCCTGGGTTTTTTAACCTCCTTTTTTTTACCCCCATATTACCTCTGCAATCCTGGGTTTTTAACCTTTTTGACCCCCATATTACCTCCTCAGTCCTGGGTTTTTTAACCTCCTTTTTTTTTACCCCCATATTACTTCCTCAGTCCTGGGTTTTTAACCTCCTTTTTTACCCCCATATTGCCTCAGTCCTGGGTTTTTTAACCTCCTTTTTTACCCCCATATTGCCTCCTCAGTCCTGGGTTTTTTAACCTCCCTTTTTACCCCCATATTACTCCTCAGTCCTGGGTTTTTTAACCTCCTTTTTTACCCCCATATTACCTCCGCAATCCTGGGTTTTTAACCTTTTTGACCCCCATATTACCTCCTCAGTCCTGGGTTTTTTAACCTCCTTTTTTTTTTACCCCCATATTACTTCCTCAGTCCTGGGTTTTTAACCTCCTTTTTTACCCCCAATTTGCCTCAGTCCTGGGTTTTTTAACCTCATTTTTTACTCCCATATTACCTCCTCAGTCCTGGATTTTTTAACCTCCTTTTTTACCCCCATATTGCCTCAGTCCTGGGTTTTTTTACCTCATTTTTCACCCTCTTATTACTCCTCAGTCCTGGGTTTTTTAACCTCATTTTTCACCCCCATATTACTCCTCAGTCCTGGGTTTTTTTAACCTCCTTTTTTACCCCCATATTGCCTCCAGTCCTGGGTTTTTTAAACCTCATTTTTACCCCCATGTTGCCTCCTCAGTCCTGGGCTTTTTAACCTCATTTTTTACCCCCATATTACCTCATCAGTCCTGGGTTTTTAACCTCCTTTTTTACCCCCATATTGCCTCAGTCCTGGGTTTTTTAACCTCCTTTTTTACCCCCATATTTCCTCCTCAGTCCTGGGTTTTTTAACCTCCTTTTTTACCCCCATATTACCTCCTCAGTCCTGGGTTTTTTTAACCTCCTTTTTTACCCCCATATTTCCTCCTCAGTCCTGGGTTTTTAACCCCCATATTACTCCTCAGTCCTGGGTTTTTTAACCTCATTTTTCACCCCCATATTACTCCTCAGTCCTGGGTTTTTTAACCTCAGTTTTTTACCCCCATATTACTCCTCAGTCCTGGGTTTTTTTAACCTCCTTTTTTACCCCCATATTGCCTCCTCAGTCCTGGGTTTTTTAACCCCCATATTACTCTTCAGTCCTGGGTTTTTTAACCTCATTTTCACCCCCATATTACTCCTCAGTCCTGGGTTTTTAACCTCCTTTTTTACCCCCGTATTGCCTCAGTCCTGGGTTTTTTAACCTCCTTTTTTACTCCCATATTACCTCCTCAGTCCTGGGTTTTTTAACCTCCTTTTTTACCCCCATATTGCCTCCTCAGTCCTGGGTTTTTTAACCTCCTTTTTTACCCCCATATTGCCTCAGTCCTGGGTTTTTTAACCTCCTTTTTTACCCCCATATTGCCTCCTCAGTCCTGGGTTTTTTAACCTCCTTTTTTACCCCCATATTGCCTCCTCAGTCCTGGGTTTTTTTTACCTCATTTTTCACCCCCATATTACTCCTCAGTCCTGGGTTTTTTAACCTCATTTTTCACCCCCATATTACTCCTCAGTCCTGGGTTTTTTAACCTCATTTTTCACCCCCATATTGCCTCCTCAGCCCTGGGTTTTTTTAACCTCCTTTTTTACCCCCATATTGCCTCCTCAGCCCTGGGTTTTTTTACCTCATTTTTTACCCCCATATTGCCTCCTCAGTCCTGGGTACATGTTCAGTATCCTGAACATCTGCACCAAAGGTTGACGATATGTCGGGCAATTCCAAATTTAAAATGTTCATGTATATACAGGTAGACATCTTGCTCCACATTTGCTGCAAGGGCATCTTGTCCACATTATGTTATTATTTAACATTATCTACGAACCTTTGTCAACTTTTTTTAAACATTATTTATCTAGGATGGTTGTTGGTGAGGGGTCGTCTTATTTCTTTCCAAAATTGACAATACCACTGTTCAAGGCACCAGCCATCATGAGTGCACTTTGAGGAAGCACTTGTGCTACCTAATGACAGACTACCTTATGACACCACAGAAGTGAACAAGTAACACCACCTTGATGAAAACAATTTAAGAAAGGCATTCAGTGACAAACTTCATAACAGAATTCTGAATAATCAATGATAATCTCCAAATACTACGCTATGTGCCAACAGGGGAACTAAAATATAACATGGAAAAAATAATATCAAATGGGAGTAGAAGGGTTAAAAACGAGACAAGTCAGGCCTGATGGAAAGCTGCTGAGGGCAGAAGGACACAGGGGTCGATAATAAAGTGATCGTTTCAATCACCGCTACTTGCAAAGCTGCAGTGGAAAATGATGATCCTTTGGTGCAGTGGAAACGAAACGCCCTTTATGAGTCGGCAGCATGCAGGAGCCTGACATGAACGTGTTCAAGGCACAGCTGCCATAGAGAGGGATCAGCGCACAGCTACTAAGTTGATTCTGGGCCTAGTTGGACTCAGCTATGAGGAGCGCCTGAAGGAGACAGAGCTTTACACATTAAACATGATAAAGGAGGCGGTTACGAGGGGATATGACAGAGATGTTTAATATAATGAAGGGTATGAACAAAATGAGTGCAGAATAAATTATTCAGCACAGCAGACAGTGATGGGACCAGGGACCATAGCCTGAGTAAAGAAAAGGGGAGTTAAGATGGTAGTAAGGCAGGGGTATTTCACTCAGAGGTGTTAATACATGGAATGGTCTCCCTGGAAAGGTAGTGGCAGTAGAAACAGTAGATAAGTTTAAATTGGAATCAGATAGGTACCTGGAAGTATTGGAGATATAGGGGATATAGGGATGTTGGCATGACTTTTAAGTAGCTTGAGTACGGACGGACGATTTTGTGCATCTATGCGGAGTGTCAACT
This sequence comes from Myxine glutinosa, assembly GCF_964187855.1. Lineage (NCBI taxonomy): Eukaryota > Metazoa > Chordata > Myxini > Myxiniformes > Myxinidae > Myxine > Myxine glutinosa. Next base: position 35,474,690 of record NC_136270.1, on the reverse strand, counting down.
CTGTGGGTCTCGTCAAGGCGTGGTGTGTTTGATGTTGTGTGTCTCTCCCAAGAATCGCCTTAGCCCACTCTTACCCTCTCTTCCCTCCAAATTCCCCACTTCCACTGGAAAGAAAGAAAAAAACCTGCCAAAAAAATGACATTTTTCTCTGTATATATAAATTGGTCTAGTGTTGATGTGGCGCATCCTCTGTCTAATCTGTGATGCGCATCGCATCCTCTGTCTGTCTAAATGTCTGTCTAATTGGTCTAGACCTCCTCTGTCTAATTACATCTACCACCGAAGGTGGACGGAGCTAATGTTTTCACCCCTGTCTATTGTTGAAGTTGTTGATGGATTCGGATGAAATTTGGTGGAGAGTATGGGTGCGTAAAAAGGACAAAACGATTAAATTTTGGTGAAGAATCGAATCAGGATCTGAGAATTTTAAAGTGATTCTTCACCATTGAGAGATAGGGCCACAAACGAGGCCATAATCATTTGACGAACCATTTACGAGAAAAATCATCATTCTCATAATTTTCTTCGACAAGCTCCGGATCCCGGAATTGCACGAGTTCTGGACAAGTGCTTCGCTTCTAATGGGACACAATGATGGGTACAAAGTTCGGTTCTTCCCACACAGTACCAGGGGTGTGTTCCGTTAGCAAGAAGCTTGCTATCGCTTGCCAAGTGGCTTGTGCTGAAAAGTCCAACAGAATTGAGTCTCCAATGTAAACAATGCCATACTCGAGCAAATGCTGTCATTTTTAGTTTTACTCATTTCCTCTTGTGACAACTTCCCCCAAACGAATTTATCGTGTTAGCAGCGGCTATAGAGGAAGAGGAAGAGGGAAAGGAAGATGAAGAAATGGGGGAGTCAGTAGGTGGAGCCCCCTGTCAGGCTTGTCTATGGACCTACCGCTGTGGATTTTGGGGAGCAGAGGGGTTTGCATGTTTGTACATCATGAAGAATTAGGATGAAAAGTAGAAGTAAAAATTAAAGTATGAAATGTACGTTTCAATAATACAGGGGAATCCGACTACAGTGGCCATTTTTGCTGACATCACCTCTGTTAACCCTTCGTGGTTTTGTTATCATTCAACTCAAATGAGCCTCAATTGATATTTAGATGTTTTGGGATTGTTATTGATCTGGGGTTTATTCTCTTATGTCCAAAAATAAATTCCATTGGAAAAGTTATGCATTTTCATAATTGAGCTTTTGTCTGATGTAACAAGCCATCTCAAGGCAGCAGCAACCTATTTTGAGAAGGCTACGTCACAAAGGCACCTTAAAATGATGACTGTCCGACTAATCTCTCCTATCGGATCATCTATTTTTGTGGTTCGTTGCTTTGTTCATAGAACAGCAGGTTATTGGAGGCCGTGCATACTGCCTTTCCTTGACTCTACTCGATCATTCATCAATATCTCATCAAAATGTCCATTAAGCAATGTGGACTTAAATTTCAGAGTAAAACACAAGAACCGTGTTAGTTGTAGTAACTTGGATACAATTATGACTAACCAACTCCACTTCAACCCTTCCCCCCTTCCCTTACTACCCAACCCAGTCACCACTGGAGCTCCCCACATTCATTCTCCTTTGTCCTCTGTGCAATGGACCGAGCATCGAGTTATGTTGGGATGTGCAAAGCCAATTAAACTGGAGTGAGAAATTGCCCAAAGATAAAGAGCCAAGACTTGCATTTATTGCTTCAAAGACACTTTTATTTTGGTGAAACTTCCTGAAAGCAGATGTAGTTTTGTTGATGCATTTGTTATTGTGCTCCAAGCAAGGTGAAAGAGAAATTATTTTAACCATAAACTGCCCCAATACTTTCACTCTTCTTTAAACAATAAACTGTCCCAATACTCCCTCCCCCCCCCCCCCCTCCTACCCCTTCAACAATAAACTGCCCCATTCTTCCTTCAAGAATAAACTGCTCAATACTCTTCCCTCCCCTACTCAGCAATATGCTGCTCCATACTCTTCCTTCCCCATGTGGCGACATTTATTGCAGTATGGCTCATATGTGGAGCTATACTCTCCTGGGCTGCAAACAACTGTAAGAGAAAGGGAAGAACATCTTAAGGTTTTGGTCTTTGCTGTAGTCCACAATAACAATAATGTACAGTATAACATTTAAAAACGTAAATTGATTGTTATGCCTGCTCATCAACACGTGCACAATAATATGGCAAAATTATCATCTATAACTAGAATGGCACTCGGTGGAGCGCATACCTCTGCCGGGCCAAACCGTTTACATTTTGTATCCCACTGATAGGCCAGATCCAGATCTTCACCAAAATCTAAGCATTTCGTCCTTGTCATCCACCCAACCTCTCCACCAAATTTAGTCCGAATCGGTCTACAACTTTTCGAGATATCCTGTTCACGAACAGACAGACAAACAAACAAACATGAATGTGTCAGGAATTACGTAGCCTGACAAGTATGAAGAAAACCGAGAGAAACAATAATTGATTGATTGTCATTAAAATAAATGAATAATAACAGTAAAAAAATTAATTTCTTAATCAATTGGCTAATAGCATACCTAAACCACAACTGCTTCATCTAAATCTGCAACTTTTTGAAAATTAAGTGTCATTAATTGAAAAATTAAATAATTAATCGATTAATTGATTAATCAATAAATCAAAAATACCCTTTACAGCCAAATCACTTGATCATTGTCATGTCCAAATATAATCTTCCTAGCTCAAAAGGTGCCTGGGATATCGCCCAGACAAGAAAGAAAATAAATAACTACTTAATAAATCGATAATAATGAATGAATGAATGATCGTTTTAAGGCCATTTTCCCCGCGAGAGCGGGGGTTAGTCTTGCGGGCCCCAAGACAATCATGGTTCCCTGTTTGAGGCGATGTTTTTATGGCCGGATACCCTTCCTGATGCCAACCCTTAGTCGCCTCTTACGATGCGCAGGGATACGGTGTACCTATTCTAAACCGGGGTACACACCGGGAAAATAATCAAGTAATTAATTAATTAATTAATTGATTACCGGGAAAAAAAATTTTTAAATACCGTTTTGGCCAAAGCACTTGTTTACTACTTTGCCCAAATGTCAGCTTCCTAGCTCAAAGGATGGCTGAGATATCGCCTGGACAAATGAGAGAACCTTGACATTTGACCTATACAGTCAAAAAGCATTGACAGCCTCACTTTTGTCCTTCGGAATCATCTGGTAAAGTTTGACGAAGATAGCTGAAAGCGTTTGTGAGTTATTGCACTCACAGACAAACAAACAGAGACAGACTGACATATACAAACAACAACAACATGCATTTTAAAGGCCATTTTCCCTGCTAGAGCGGGGGTTAGCCTTGCGGTCCCCATGACAATCTTCTCCATTTTGCCCTATTTTCTGCATCTCTCCTTGTTAACCCCCTTGCCCGCATTTCTTCTTCCACCATCTTTAGCCAAGTCTTTCTCGGTCTTCCCCGTCTTCTACTTCCTTCTACATTCATTTCCATCACTCTTCTCAACCAGTCACTTTCATCCTTCCTCAACACATGACCAAACCATCTCAACCTGTTCCTCTTCACAGCATCAATCACAGGCTCTATTCCCATCATCTTTCGCAATTCATCATTTGTCTTCCTCTCTCTCAATGATACTCCGCACATCCGTCGAACCATTCGCATTTCCACCCTTTCCAACCTTCGTTGCTGCTCTACGTTCATTACCCATGTCTCGCTCCCATAAATCATAACACTTCTCACACATGCAGCATACACCTTTCCCTTCAGCTTCAACGACACTCCCCTCATCATCAGCACGCCACTCAATTCCCGAAACTTCTTCCATGCACATCTCACTCGAGCAACCGTTGCCGAGTCTGATCCACCTTCTCCATTCAGCATGTCTCCGAGGTAGCAAAATGTTTTCAACCCTTCCAGCTTCACGCCGTCTCCAAGATCCAACTCAACATTTCCTCCATCTGCAGCTCCCTCTGTGCACACCTTACATTTGAATGTAGCTGCCACACTGGTGAATGACCCTCTCAGACCACTACATTTTTGATGAACCCACTCAGCGCACATTGTACACTGAATGGAGTTCACTCCGACACCCTTCCTACACACAGCACAGGGCCACTTCCCAGTTCTTTCCACCTCACCACATGCTTTACCACTTGCCATCACCTTCGTCTTTCCGATATCACATTCAGACCTTTTGTCTCCATACATTCCTTCCACGTGTTCATCTTTTCCTTCAGTCCATCCATACTTTCCGCAATCAACACCAGATCATCTGCATACAACAACTCCCACGGTAAACCCTCCTTTACGTTCTGAGCCAGCACCTCCATCACAGCTACAAATAGTAGTGGACTTAGTACCGACCCCTGATGCACTCCCACCTTCACCTCAAACTCACCACTGTTCCCGTCCTCCGTCCTTACAGCTGTGCGCGCTCTTTTGTACATTGCCATCACTACTCTGATCAACCATTCCTCCACTCCTAACTTCCTCAATGCCCATGTCAATACTTTGCGTGGAACCCGATCGAATGCTTTCTCGAGATCAACAAACCCAAGAAACAACTTCTTCCTCTTCTCCATGTACTTCTCCTGCAACTGCCTCACAATGAAAAGCGCGTCTGTCGTTCCTCTTCCTGGCATGAATCCAAACTGCATTTCGTCGATCTTCACTTTCTTCCTTATCCTCCTCTCCAACACCCTTTCCAATACCTTCATTCCATGCTCCAATAACTTTATCGCTCGGTACGAGCCACACTCCAGAGGGTCACCTTTCCCCTTGTATAGAGGGACGAGGGTACTCAGTTCCCAATCCACTGGAATACGGCCTTCTTTCACCACCAGATTACATATCTCTGTCATTCTCTTCACACCCCAACTTCCTGCTGCCTTCAACATATCTCCCACAACTCCCGTCGGCCCTCCCGCTTTTCTACCCTTCATTGCTTTTATCGCTTCCTCAACTTCCTTCTCAGTTATCTTCTCTGCCGGTCCTAAAACTGGGTTACTCTCTATGTTGCCATCCCATTCATTCTCTGTATTCAACAGCATTTCCATATATCTCTTCCATCTTCCTTTAATTCCATCTGGGTCGACAACGATTTGTCCCACTTCATCCTTCAAGCAACTCACCCCCATCACATCACACCTCTCTTTCGCTATCTGCTTTGCAATCCTGAATACTGCTTTCTGACCCTCTTCCGAATCCAAGCGTTCTCCGAACATTTTCCTACATGCCTCCTGCGCCTTTGCTACCTCTTTCCTTGCAGCCTTCCTGGCTGCCTTATAACTTTCATGCTCTGCTGTTTCTGCTCCCGTACCCTTCGCCTTCTGCCACTCCTTGAACTTCTTCCTCTTCTCATCAATCGTCTTTCCAACTTCATCATCCCACCACCATGTTTCCGAGTGCCTTGGTGGTCCTTTTGTCCATCCACATACCTCACCAACGGCTCCCAACAGACTAGCTTTCATTGACATCCAACCACTTTCAAGCTCAACCACATCATCCTCGACCCTACTCAGCCTCTCTATTAATGTCTCCCTTACTGTCACCTCTTTCAACCTCCACACCTTCATTCTCGGTTGGTACTTCACCCGCCGAGCTCTCCTCGCACCCTTCACCCTTACGTCACAGACAACCAAGTGGTGCTGTGAAACAGCCCCCTCCCCCGGGATCACCTTTGTGTCCCGGAGGTGCCCCCTATCTCGCTTACGCACCATCAGGTAGTCAACGGTTGTCGTCGACCCACCTGACGTGTATGTAACAAGCTTATTATCCTCTTTCTGGAACTGAGTATTACAAATCAACAAATCAGCTCCATCAGCAAACTCCAAAATCCTTTCACCTTCTCCATTTCTCACACCATATCCGTAACCCCCATGAACTCCGTCAAAACCATCCATACTCCTTCCCACATGTCCATTTAGGTCTCCTCCTACCACAACAACTTCCTCATCTTTCACGTTTTCCATCAGCTTCTCTATCGCACACCAGAACTTGTCCTTCTCTTCATCGCTTCGACCAACCTGCGGAGCATATCCCGAGATGACGTTCACCAAGAGCTTTCCAATCATCATTTTCACCATCATCAACGTATCACTCACTCTAGTCACACTCACCACACTGTCTACAAACTCTTCAGAAAACAGGACACCAACACCATTCACGCCCCCGAGGCACCCTTGCCACACAAACTTGTATTTCTGTCCCTGCCTACCCTTCACCATTCTCACACCACTTCCCTTCCATCTCGTCTCTTGCACACAACATATGTCCACTCTTCTTCTGACCAATACTTCCACCACTTCTCCTGATCTCCCTGTCATTGTCCCTACATTCCATGTCCCAAACCTCAGAAACCGATCTCCACTTCGGGCTGTACCCTGCCCACATGTAGTTGTAATTGTCATGGTTCTCTTTTTGAGGCAATGTTTTTATGGCCGGATGCCCTTCCTGACGCCAACCCCCTTAGTCGCCTCTTACGACACGCAGGGATACGGCGTACCTATTCTTATCCAGGGTACACACTGACATATGAATGAAAATTTTCAATTTGAATGAAAATTTTCAATTTTCATCATAAACACAGGCAGACAGACAGGAGTGAGAACATAACCTCCATCCACTTTCGGTGATGGAGGTAATAGTCAAAGAATGTGTGTGTGTGTGTGTGTGGGCGTGTCAGTCAGTCAGTCAGTCAGTCAGTCAGTGTGTGTGTGTGTGTGTGTGTGTGTGTGTGTGTGTGTGTGTGTGTGTCAGTCAGTGCATGTCAGTCAGTGCGTGTCAGTCAGTGCGTGTCAGTCAGTGCGTGTCAGTCAGTGCGTGTCAGTCAGTGCGTGTCAGTCAGTGCGTGTCAGTCAGTGCGTGTCAGTCAGTGCGTGTCAGTCAGTGCGTGTCTCTCCTTCATAACTCCAAAACCATGAAACCTAGCAGCTCGAAAATTTGCATGTATACAAAGGGAATGCCAAAGGAGTGCATGAATGAAAACGATGTGTTTGGGTACATTTAAACCCCCCTTTTGAAGATAATTAACGGCCTTATTCAATGAAAACAAAACAGGCTTCATCCTTGGTCAGCCTGCGTTCACCTTGCAGGGGTCTTAATTCACCATTTGTTTTGGCCTAATAAAAATCCCTTGCCTTAGAACCATAATGACCTCTCACAAACTAATTAAAGTATAAAATCGAAATCTGTCCAGATTTGATGATCGGAATTGATGGACTAAATGAGATTCGAAATCTGGAGTGAAATCTGAAAATTTAAAGAAATTACCAATTCTTATAAATAAGCGTATATCATACTTGACATAAGCAAGGCTATGTTCCCTACCGCTCCATATTTACATAAGAAAATGTGAAATTGCCAAAGCATTAAACTTAACTTTTTCTACTGTTCTGTTTTTTTTACTGGTTTTCCCAAAGTGTAATTTCAATGAGTGCAACGAGCATAATTAAGCAGCTGAAGGCTCCTGTGGCATGAGCAGTGGGTGTGGCGACCACGGATCAGTTCTCCATGAGGACATACCAAGAGTTAGGAAGGCAAAATAAACAAAAAAGAGCCATCAGAGATTGTGGACCCTCACCAGCACTTGTTTTGTGTGGTGTATTTTGTGTGGCAAATAAATTGAAGAATGTACTAAATGAAGGGTCCAAATGGTCTAGTTGTAAAGGTCAAATTATTTGAAGGTCGGAAGGTGTAAAGGTTGAAAGGTCTGAAAAGGTCTAAACTTAAAGGGTAAAAATGGTCGCAAGTGTGTCGAGGCTCTTTAAAGGTTGAAGGGGTCTAAAGGGTGTAATTTAAGGTCTAAAGGGTCTTAAAACATCAAAAGGTCTACAGGGTATTAAAAGGTCTGAAGGGTAAAAGGAGTCTAAGTGCCTTCTGGGTTATAAAGGGTCTAGGAGGATCTAAGGGTTCTAAATGGTGTATCGGGGTCTATAGGGACTTAAGGGTCTAAACGCTAAAGGTTCTAAGGGGGCTTAAAGTGGCTAAAGGGGTCAAAAAGGATTTAGGGGGTCTTAAAGGTCTTTGGCATCTGAAAGGGTATTTGGGGTCTTAATGTTCTTCAGGGTCATAGGGGTCTATAGGGTGTTAGGGGTCAATAGAGTCTTAGGGGTCGATGGGGTCTTAGAAGGCTGTAGGGTCTTAGGGGTCTATAGGGTGTATCAGGGTCTCAAAGGGTGTTAGGGGTCTAGAAGGTATTAGGGGTCTTCAGGGGTTAAAGGATGTTCGCATAAGGGGTATTAGAAGTCTAAAGGGTCTTGAATAGTTTTAGGTTTCTAAAGGGTCTTAAAAGGTTGTTAGGGTTCTAAAGAGTATTAGGGCTTGAAAGGGTCTTCGGGTTTTCAAATGATATTTAGGGTCCTCGTGGTCTTCGGGTTGTTAAGGTTCTAAAGGGTCTAATGAATACACATACTTAAGTTCTGTGCAGACAAAGAGACAAACAAACAGATCCAAATGCAATATCCTCTTTGGTGAGGGCGATTAGAGGATTAGAATGAGTAAGACAACAGGACAAGTGAACTGCGAGTTCAAGAGTGAATTGAAAAATGTTTTTGTGGCTACAAAGCTATGAATCGCCACACCACGGGAGGATGGCCGAGAGGTAGAAACACTCGCTCCAAGATATTTCACCTGGGTTCAAATTGTTTCACCTTTTTGTGCGATCTGCTTACATTTAGGATGTTATTTCCTTCGGAGCTTGGAGCGATGTTATCTTTTATATTAAAAGCGAATGAGACGTTGTTTGTTTGTGACACCAATGAGAGGAGGGAGGGGAAGGGGTTGGTTGGGAGTCCGGAGAGGGTGCGTGGGAGGATGAAGGGGAAAGGGGGGGGGGGGGGGGTGGGAGTCCAGAGGGAAGGGGTGGGATGGGAGGAGGGAAGGGATGGGATGAAGGGGAGGAAGGGGTGCGGGGAAGAGGAGGTATGGGGTGGGGGTCCAGAGGGAGGGGGTAGGATGGAGGAGGGAAGGGATGGGATGAAGGGGAGGAATGGGGTGTGGGGAAGGGGAGGTATGGGGTGGGGGTCCAGAGGGAGGGGTAGGATGGGAGCACGGAAGGAGGTGGGGTGGAAGGAGTTGGGAAGAGGGAGGCGCTGGGTAGAATGAGGGATGGGAAGGGGTTGGAGGAGGGACCTGGCGTTGCCCGGCAATGCCAGCCGGGTACCTTTGCGAGTTAATAATTGTTTGGTATCATTCATTAGGATATTTGGTATCAATTTTTGGGTATCAAAGCCATTTCAAATTTGCTTTTTTGCTTCAAGGGCTTGAATATATATATTTTTCCTTTATTAGCTAAAACTTATGGAAGAACTTATATAATATCACATGCAGAATACGGTTATTTTGGTGACAGCATCCCTCAACATGTGGGAAAAAGAAATGTTTCAATGCACCCCATAAAGACAGCATCAAATTGTTTCTCTGCACGCACACTCTCACTATCTCTCTCTGAGAAGACCATCTGGCAAACCCCTTCCCCCACTCCCATCTATTTTCTTAACAATTCTCTTGCGAAAGTTAAGTCATTCAAACTCCTGGGTCTCACTATCAGCCATGATCTTTTTGGGTAAACCACATTTCAAAGTTGGCCTCCAAAGCCAGATTGCGTATCCTCCATCTTGCAAAGTCCTTCCTTGGCACACCTGAACTACTATCCACCTATAAGGCCTAATCCACAACTTGATGGAATACTGCTTTCCCCTCTGGGCTGGTGCTCCTGCCTCACATCTTGATCAGCTCGACACCGTGGAAGCGAATGCCTTTAAGATTATTGGAATCTCCCGCAATGAAGCTGACATCTCCTTCGCAGACAGGTCGGTGGCCTCTGTCTTCTACTGCCTCCTTTCTGATCTTGCACCCTCTGCTCTTTCCGTGGTTTGTCCACACCTCCACCCCTAGGTTACTGCAGCGCACACACTGCCCACCGTCAACCCCCTTCTAGTGAAACTACCTAAATCCAGGACCACTGCTCACCTCCACTCACTCGTTCCACTTTTTTCCCCACGAGTGGAACCAACTTGCACATTCTCTTCATTTTCATTCTTCCCTCCAGGTCTTCATCACCACCATCTCGGATCGTCCACAATCCAAAACAATGATATTTTATACCTTTGTTAACTCCCCTCCCCAATCCCAATGCCTCATCACAAATTTCCAGTTTTTCCGTCGAAGAGTTTCCTTCTATATCCATCTTATCCATCCCATACATCCCCTCCTGCCCTCATTCTTCCCCATACCTATTGTTTGTCCAAGTCTGCCCCTGTCTGCCTTTGCAGACTACTCCAACTCTTAACTTAAAGTTAAACTTAATCTTAACTGCAGAAGTCCAACTCTGCTATTGATGCTTCCCCCCTCTCTCTACTGTTCGTTCCTTGTGTCCTGATCCATTCAGTGCACTAATACTATCTCTTCCACGAGCCTCCACTACGTAGACAAAAATAACAAGCATTCTGAGTATTGCGCTGCAATACATGTCCCCTACCGGCAGTCTGTCGTCCGGAAAACTGTTGGGGAAATTACCAAAGTTCAAAGTGCCATAAGTTTGTCAAAAATGATCGAAACGTCGTGAAGTTCGAACGTGATCTGTAACTTATCATAAGGAAACCATGTACCAAGTTTGAAATCATTAGCATTAAGAGTTTACAAAAAAAGTCCGGAAAACTGTTCTTTGCGTGACGGACTGACAGACGGACAGACAGACACAGACAGACAGACGGAGGGACGGAGTGCAAACCTATAGTCCCCTCCGGTGTACACCGGTAGGGGAGTAATAATGAATGTATGATGACGAAAATATGGTGACAAAGTCAGGGAGAAAGTTTGACTGGGTTGGCAGTCGTGTAAGAGCGAAAGTCAGGTGTCCAAAGGTCAAAATCAATGCGTTAACTTCTACCTTTACCCAAATTGCATGGAAATGAATAATCGATGGACAAATCAACACAGTGTATGGGGTTAGAATTTGGGATTGTATAATCATCAGCTATGTGCTCAAATAGGAACCCAAAACAACCCAAGCTCATTTGACCCAGTCAAAAACCTTTCCTTTGCCATTGATATTCATCACCTTTTTTGATTTTGATGTGACATACTCTTTACGGAGTGTTGTTGCTGCTGAAGCGGTTTCTTGGCAAGGGTTATACCGAGTGGTTTGCCATTGCCTTCCCAGCGTTGTTTGTCCATGCTCCTTTTAAATGCTGAGTGTCAAGCAAGGAAGCAGCACGTACCATTTTTTTTCTAAGTCTTGGGTATGACTAGGACGGGGTTTAAACCGCCAACCTCCCAGACTCAGACCGGATGCTCGAACCATTATATCACAGTCACTACACATCACCACTGTGACTTATTTCCGCTTATAAATGTCAAATATTGTACTTCCTGGTCCTCTCCTCACTTTTAAATGGTTGCCTCTCATTGTATTATTATAGCTCTGTCGAGTGTCGAAAATAATTAAATAGTATTTTATTTATTCCAATCATTACCTCCACCACCAAAGATGGATGGATGTTATGCTTTCACCCCTGTTTGTTTGTCTGTTTGTTACTTGCTAAAATCGATTTGCATATTTGGTCTTTGAATTCAACCACCAATTATTTGAAGGTTATATTTGTTTTCGTGATTTCACAAGTCTGCACGACGTCTTTCTTGTTTGTTTGCTAACTACTCCCGCCAGGGAGTAATGCATTCACTCGTGTCCGTGTGTGTGTGTGTGTGTGTGTGTGTTCGTGTGTTTGTGAACAAGATATCTGGAAAAGTTCTGAACGGATTTGGATGAAAGTTGGTGGGATGATTGCCCTTGGGATAAGGAAGAATTGATTAGTTTTTGGTGAAGCTCTGGATATTATTCCGGATCGAGGAATTTTTTGAAGAATTGTTTACCATTGGATGATAGGGCTCATTTTTTTACCATTATCTTCTATATATTCTATATTTAACATTGTGATATGAAAATAGTTTTCATATTTGTTGTAAATGTAGTTTAAACTCGTGGTTATGCGTTAGAGCGGTGTATTTGGTTAGCAGCGTCGTCTTCAAGGTTCTTTTTTTTTTCTAATAAAGACTGTCATTTTAAAACCACCAAAGTGTGTATTAGGTTTCCCCGTTTAATAAAATGTATCGTTTGATACGTATAATGCTTTAAAACTGTTTTTTTTTTTTAACCTCAAAGAGATATCAACATTTACCTCAGCAAATGTCAATCGCGGTGTCAGTATTTGATGAACTTATAAAGACTTAGGTGAGTTATAAGTGTGACCAGCATGTACACGGGATTCTTCCCAGAAGAATGAGTGGTCGCATTAGCTTGTACGACTTAAAATGAGCGAGTTTTGTTTTGACGTTTGGGCCAGTTTTACATGTTGTATCCCTAAGGAATGAAACGAACGTTTTTCTTGGCTTACAATTTTATTTGAAGTCACATGCCTCAAAATACACTCACCTATATGGAATTGAACGCTGAATCCGAAAATGTAAGTGAAATTGCCTTGTTTTTTTTTTAACATTATCTTCTGTATATTCCAAATATATATCTGTGCAGTGTCTGTCTTGTGTTGTCTTGTCTTGTGTTGTCACTGAACTGCTCCCTCAAACTTTTGTGAAATCGTACTATTCAAACTTGACCCACGGCGGGAGTATGCGCTCTTCTGAGTGGCGTTCTAGTTTATCCTTTGTGAACAAGATATCTCAAAATGTCGTGGACAGATTTGGACGAAATTTGGTTGAGATGTTGGGTACGTGACAAGGACCAACCGATTTGATTTTGGTGAAGATCCGAAAAACGGATTCAGATACGAGAATTTTTAAAGTGATTCTTCACCATGATAGGGCCAAAAACAACATACAGTATAACATGATATTTCAAAATGTTGTGGATGTCTTGTGACAAAACTTGGGAATGCTGTTCTAGTTTCTTTTTGCTACCCTTGGCACTATTAACATTATTTAATTTAAAATCCCTGTTCCATCAGCATCTGCATCTATGAAGAGGATTCAAAAAGTTTTCCTTTATCGAAAGTTTTCAGGCCTATAAAACATGATTTGGCATCAGGAAACACCCATCGCTGGATGAAAAGAAAATGTGTGACTGGCTGAAAATTACATGTTAAAGGACCAACATCTGTGCTGAATTTTGCTGGAACATGAATTTTTTTACACTATCTCGTATACAAGAAAACTTCCTCGCCTACATTTAATGGAGCGGATTATCTCCGTCCAGGCCAATGCTCAGAGAAGAAAGCGGCAATGGTTATAACACATTGTTGGCATGTTAAGAAAAGCAGACACACCGCAGCAGTTGAAGCAGGTACTGTGTTGCACAGAATTCATTCCAAAGCCAGGGCGGCAGAAGAGATCCTCGATTATTTTGAGAGAGCCTCCGATGTAGCGGAAACCAAGCATGAGTTGATGGAGGTCTTCTATGTGCTCTTTCTCTTCTTTGAAGTATTGCCTGAACAAACCCTTGACCTAGAATAACAAAAGCACAAAGTTGCAGAAACCTCTACAGTTTTCGTCTCCGATGGTACAAAGACAATTTTAGAAGTAATGCTTCCTCCCTTAGATGATACACAAAACGATCTAAAGGTTATTTCCATGGTGCAACTTACCCAATGTACTGTTGCTTTTGAAACTGCATTGTTTTATATGTTATTAGGCTTCTCCCAATTGTTGATATCAACATCCTTAACAATCTATATGTAATCTGTTTCAGACTTTGATATTGGAACTATCACTTTGTTAATATTGAAAATGTTAGTATGATAGGTAATAAGTAATCCTGCAGTCTGACGTAAGGACTTATCATAGCTCTCACTTTTTTACATTTTGACATAAATTTTACCTGGATTTTTCTGTGTAGCCATTTCACAACAAATTTTAACAGGTTTCATAAAATAGTCCTGGTATTATTTTTCTACTTTCATGTCAGGCCATTGACTTCCTTATCAATCCCCTGCCATCAAAAATGAGCATGCATTGCAAAAGTTAATTTGATTGTTCATTGATACTTAAGTCATAAAAGGTTAAATTGATGGTTCATTCATCCAGCAGAGTTTCCAACATCATATTTAAAATAATTCTCTCGTTGGTTGTCATCTCCATATGTGGGTTTTAGGAGGTGCGAGGAAGTTCTCCAAGAACTCAAAATCTCCACCTCCTGTTTCGGTAAAGGATCATTATTCATGAATCAGATTGTGAAACTTCCTTCTCATAGCTTCATTCCAAGGGCTCTTTTCAGAATCCTCACTAAACCTCTGACAGCCTCCACTTGTAGTTCGTCTGTAGTGATATTTCCTGGAATTCTGTCATTGTAGACGGATTGATGTCCTCTCTATTTTCTACCACCTGCCACCTGCCCTCAGGTCTTGCTCCATCCCACTCTCTTTCCTCGTCACTTCCACACACACTCCACAAGCCGAATATGTCTCTCCAGCAATCCCCTCCATGTGAAACTCCCAAAATCCAGGTCTACAGTTGTTCACTCCCACTCCTCTATTGCTCTTTTCTCCTACTTGTAGAATTCCTTCCTCAGTATTTTCAATGCCATGATTTCTTCCAGGGCTTCAAGTTGGATGTTTCTCAATCCCGACCGGTGATATTTTCTATTATTAACCCTCAGGATGCTACGTTTAACTCCCTCCTCCCTCCCCTCATGTTCATTCATTCCCTTATGCCCACGTGTTCCCTCTATCTCCCTGTCAGTATGTTGCATACATCCTCATTCCTCAGTCATGTAACTGAGCCTAGACGTTGTATACAATAGACTACAACTCAAGAAAAATAACTGCCAGAATATCACCTTTGAACCTTCATAAAGTTGCATTTGTCATTTTTTTTCATTTCCAGACATTTTGAACATTTGCAATTGAATCTTGCAAGGATCTACCATCTCTCCAGATGTTATCTGGCTGTTGTCCCACCTTTTCCCACCACAATAAATTCGGCACAAGGATATGCGGCCTATCTGGATATTGAAATACAATCAGACCCCGCTATTCTGGGGTGATAAAATGTGACCTGTTTCTCTATTTGCAGAAAAGCGTCCCACGAATTTGCGGGATTTTTTTCTATTCGTGGCCGTGTTCCGCGAAATCGCGATTTTCATTTTCCTATTTGCGGCCGTGTTCCTGTGGTTTTTCAGGGGCGCAAAAAAAAAAATTGCACGAGCCGTTAGCTTGACATACGGTATTTATAAAAACCCATCTTTCAACAGCCATGTATAAAGCAGCTGGACATACATAATCAAAAAAAAAACATCTATGAGCCGCAAGCATGACCTGCTCATACATTCACTGCTGTGTGCTTGCGTTTCCATGGCTTTTGCGGCCACAAATTTTAGCCAGACTGTAATCGAGAGCTTCACGGGATTTTCCACCAGCTACGAAAACATGTCAACCATGCAAATTATAGAATGCAAATGCTTCATTAAATCTATTATTGAAATTAGCAGATAGGTCCAATACGGCATCATCCGTTAACATCCCCCACAAAAAATGGTACTCCTGCAGATACCCACAATGCTCGCATTCCTACATA
This sequence comes from Myxine glutinosa, assembly GCF_964187855.1. Classification (NCBI taxonomy): domain Eukaryota; kingdom Metazoa; phylum Chordata; class Myxini; order Myxiniformes; family Myxinidae; genus Myxine; species Myxine glutinosa. Next base: position 35,459,168 of record NC_136270.1, on the reverse strand, counting down.
TACAGACCGTGTCCTCGATCACTGTTCTTGTCCCATTGCTTTGACCTGCGTTTTTGACTCTCCCTATGCTCATCGTTGAATCATGGCTCCCAAGTGCAAGACCAATGCCGGAGATGCGTCGACTACCAAGAGGCAGAAAAAAGTGATGAGCCTGAGCCAGAAAGTGGAGCTGCTCAACCGGATTTCGAGAGGAGAGAGTGCGGCCTCTGTGAGCAGGCATTTTGGCGTCAATGAATCCACCGTTCGCTACATGCGGAAAAAGGAGAAAGTGATTCGTGAGAGTATTTCAGCGAGCGCTGTATCGAGTACGAAGGTGGTCATCCATGTCTGGAATGTCCACATGGAAAGGATGAATTAGACTCTCAGAATATGGATCGAAGACAACACGCAGACGAGGGACTTCATGCTGGAAACAATGATGCTGAACCGTTCCTTAAACCCACTCACCGAGGACGAGTTGGAGGCCATTCCAAAGGTTTCCGAGGAGGAGGGGGGCAGGGGGAGGTGGGCAGTGACGAGGAAGAGGTGCCGAGGTCCAACCTCACAGTCCAGTTCCTGGGCGAGGTGCTGCAGGACATGCGGGTGATTGTCGACAGGGTGCAAGACGCTGACCCAGTCGTGGAGAGGTACCTCAAGTTCAAGAGGGGCTTGGATGATGTGCTCCTCCCATACAAAGAGCTGCATCGAAAAGTTGGGCAGTCTGCCAGGCAGCTCTCCATTATCCATTTCTTCAGCCCTGCTCCCAAAACCTCAAGACCATCAACACCCTCTCCTGCCTTCCTCTCAGCGTCCTTACCAGCATTCTCACCAGTGTCCTCACCAGCATTCTCACCAGCATCCTCACCTTCTACTACCTCTCCTGGCTCTGCCTTAGTGCACAATTTTGCTGCACCATCATTTAGGTCACCCTCAAAGTTCTAGGAATTCTTGGGATTTCAATTCATCACAATCATCATCATCAATTGAAAGATGCGCGTTTGTAAAATAAAAATTTGAAACGGTGTTTTTTTTTTTACCTTCATGGTACGGTATGGTTAAGCACTTTTAATAAACTGTAAGGGTGCATTCCTTCAAGAAATTTGAAATGGTGCCTGGTGTTTTTTTTTTTTGTAAGCATTTTTTGTGAAATTGTAATCATGTGCATTTGTGGTCAAAAACATTTTAAACTTTAAAACTTTTCCTCTATGAATCAGGAACCGCCGGGAACCGATAACCTATCCCCCTTTTCCCCATTGAAACAACGCCGTGGCATTTGTTCGACCTTCATGGATTTTCATTGACCTTCATGGATTTTCGTCGACATTCGCGGGTTTTGTCTCGCCATTTATGGGACTTTCATCGACTGTCGCGTATTATCGTCGACATTCTCTGGATTTGCCTGACCATTCGCGGATTTTGCCTCGCCATTTGCAGATTTTCGCGACTCGGGAACCCCCCCCCCCCCTTTTTCCATTGAATTAATGCCCCGCTATTCGCGGTTTCGCTATTCGCAGATTTTCAAGGAACATATCCCCCGCGAATAGCGGGGTCCCACGGTACTCCATCCAAACATGCAGTAGCGTTAAAGGCTGCAAGGTTGGAGAAAGAATCAGGAATGTTGCATAGAGGTCACAAAGGGGATGTGATTGTCATTCATTTTTACGATATAAATAACTCTTTACCTTTTCCATTCGTGAGTTCAAGGCGATTTTGCAGAGAGGAAGAGGATATTTCAAACACTTCTCCAGCCATTGGTTTCCATAGGGATTCACTGCAGCACAAAGAGTATAGTTAATTGCCATGTAAAAGTTAGCCATTGTAAAATAAATAATCAGCACAGACACAAAACATTCACATGATATATTTTACCTCCTAATCGTTATATTTATACTGTTTAACACAGATGATGATGCCTTTTTGATTAATGAATGACAGTTACAGTCGTGGCCAAAAATATTGGCACCCTTTCACTTTTTTCAAATTGTCACAATTTTGTCTGAAAATAAGTTGAAATTGACAAAAGTATTTGGTCTCCACAATTCTTTATTTCACTGTTAATATTACAGAACCTTTGATTTTGATTCAGAACTTAATATATCCTTTTAAATCAGAAAATAAAAAGAAATGGCATTGACAAAATTATTGGCACCCTCGACGTAATATTTGGTAGCACAGTCTTTGGACAAAATAACTGCAGTCAAGCCCTTCCTATAGCCATGAATGAGCTTCGTACACCTCTCTACTGGCGGTATGGCCCACTGTTGTTGTGAAAACTGCTCCAGTCCTCCCAGATTTGAATGGTGCCTTCTCCCAACTGCTGTTTTCAGATCTCCCCACAGGTGTTCAATGGGATTTACATCTGGACTCATTGCTGGCCACTTCAGAACAGTCCACGTTTTGTCTTGAAGCATTCCTGGGTGCTTTTTCAAGTGTGTTTGGGGTAATTGTCCTGCTGCAAGACCCATGACCTTCGATGGAGACCCAGCTTTCTGACACTGGGTTGAACATTGTGCTCCAAAATGCCTTGGTATATCTGATTTCATCATGTCATGCACACATTCAAGGCACCCAGTGCCAGAGGCAGCACAGCAACCCCAAAACATCACTTAACCTCCTCCATGTTTGACTGTCGGGAAGATGTTCTTTTCTTTGAAGGCTTCATTTTGTTTTCTGTAAACATAGAGATGATGTGCTTTACCAAAAAGCTCTAATTTGGTCTCATCTGTCCACAGGACATTTTCCCAGAAGGATTTTGACTTGTACATGTTGTTTTAGCAAACTCCAGTTGGGTTTCTTATGTCTCTTTCTCAGTAGAGGGGTCCTCCTGGGTCTCCTACCATAGAACCCCCTTTCATTGAGTTGGCGACGGATCGTGCGAGTTGAAACTGTCATACCTTGTGTCTGAAGGCTAGCTTGAATCTGTTTGGCAGTTGATCGAGGTGCTTTCTCCACCATTCGATTTTAGGATTTCTGTGTTCGATTGTGTTCGATTCGATTTTAGGCCATTTTAGGATTTCTGTGTGGAATAAGCTAAGATTTAGTAATTTTTCTGCTTTTTTTGGTTTTGGTCCACTGCAAAACAAATAAATACATATGTGGATACCAAAATACCATATGTGGATACCATAAGAGGATTCTCCTCCTATGGTATCCATGGAAATCTCATGCATGGGTTGCGGACTTCTTCTCTGGTCGTAGTCAATGTGTGGCCCTGAATGGGTTTTTTTTTGTTTGTTTGTTTTATGTATACAAGATTGAGGCTCGTGTAAGTGCTAACATTAATCACAAAAAGACAAACTGACACATAAAACATAAGATAAAGGGAGTGGGAGACAAGATGGGGAGAGAGAGGGAAGCAAACAACTACAACATTTGAGATCAGGGACATCGGGAGATCTGTGGGAGGGAGAGGGCTTAGGGGGAGGAGGCACGGATAGCCGGAGGGGGGGGGGTGGGGGAGGGGGGGGAGAGAGGTATAAAACAGATGGACACCGCTAGGACTTCCAGGAAAGAAGTCGGAATTTCAAAAAAGTGGATCTGGGGTGAATTAACGGGGGTAGAAAAGATCAAGATTTTCGATATCGGTAGGTATATATCTATATATATATATCTGTGCAGCGTCTGTCTTGTTTTGTCTTGTCACTGAACTACTCCCTCAAACTTTTGTGAAATCGCACCAAACTTCTGGTATGTACCTATCTCTCCCGTGGGTATGTCCTGAGAGTATTGTTTTTGAATTTTTTTTTTTCAACTTAAGTCTTCAACTTCAATAGTTTATAAAATGTAATATCACGTATATTACAAATACATTTGTGCAAAATAATTGTTTGTATTATGATTGGTGTAAAGTGTAAACCATGATAAAACAGCAACTCAGGTACAGTCATCTATCAAAATATCTGCATATCTAGGCAGTGTCTGTGTTGTCACTGAATTACTTACTCCCTCAAACTTTTGTTTCCTTGATTGTGAAGTATTTTTAACAACGTGGTGGTGGTTTTGAATCACGTGGTGCTGAGGTGTTTTGAATTACGTGGTGGTGAGGTGTTTTGAATTACGTGGTGGTGCGGTATTTTGAATTACGTGGTGGTGAGGTATTTTGAATTACGTGGTGGTGAGGTATTTTGAATTACGTGGTGGTGACGTGTTTTGAATTATGTGGTGGGGAGGTGTTTTCAATTATGTGGTGGTGAGGTGTCTTGAATCACGTGGTGGTGAGGTGTTTTGAATTACGTGGTGGTGAGGTGTTTTGAATTACGTGGTGGTGAGGTGTTTTGAATTACGTGGTGGTGAGGCGTTTTGATTTACATGGTGGTAAGGTGTTTTGAATGACATAGGGGTGAGGTGTTTTGGATTACGTGGTGGTGAGGTGTTTGAAATTTGGTGGGGGTAAGGTGTTTTAAATTACTTGCTGGTGATGTGTTTTGAATTAAGTGGGGTAAGGTGTTTTAAATTACGTGGGGGTTAGGTATTTTGAATTACGTGGTGGTGAGGTGTAATCGTCCCAAACCTCCAGTCTGCACCTACCCCTCTAAGGGGTTCTTACCCCTCTGATGTGCTGAGGGGTTCTTTTTTGAATTTTATATATTTTTTCAACCTAAATCTTCAACCTAAATTGCTTATAAAAATGCAATATCACAAACACTACAAATACATTTGTGCAAAATAATTGTTTGTATTATGATTGCTGTAAATCATGACAACACAGCAACTCAGGTACAGTCATTATCCTCAGATAAAATAAGCCCGTTCCTCAATAACGACGCTTGGTGAGGCGAGCGTGGCGAGCCGAGCCAAGCGTACCTCCAGTCCAGGCCATCCTGCCAACTTGTATGCTGCATACAGGTGAAATATAAAGCGCGAGATATTTATATATATATATTTCAAAAAAAATTGGTGTGGTTTTTGGGGGGCTGGAACGGATTAATAGCATTTCAATTCATTTTAATGGGGAAATTTAATTTGAGAAACGAGCAAATTGAGTTACGAGCTCGGTCACAGAACGAATTAAACTCGTAAGTCAAGGTTTCACTGTATATATACATATATATATATATATATGTATATATATATATATATATATATATATATATATATATATATATATATATATATATATATATATATATATATATATATATATATATATACATACATATATATATATACACAGTCACGTGAAAAAGTAAGTACACCCCATGTAAAGTTTTGACTTTTTCAACATATTTCAACATACAGCTATTTGATCTTCATTTCAACAATATTGATAGATAAAGGTGATATAATACAACAAATATCATGAAACAATTACATTTTGTAGTCCATTGTATAATTTAAATAAACATAAATGCAAATTTCGCATGTGGAAAAAGTAAGTACACCCCTACATTTATCACTACTTCAAATACCTAAAATTAGAATCAGGTGCACCAGCTCAGGGGCAAATGATTCGAACATCGTTAGAGAGGATCTTGGATGAACCTGTCTTATTTAAACCTCAGACATTTACTTTGGTTTGCTCTTTGTTGTTGAAGTGTGCGGCGTCACCATGCCAAGATCAAGAGCTCTCTGAGGCCTTCAGAAAGAAGGTTATCGATGCCTACGAGTCTGGGAAGGGATTTAAAAAGATCTCCAAACAATTTGAAATCAATCATTCGACTGTCCGGAAGATCATCTACAAGTGGAGAAGATTCAAAACAACTGCCAACTTGTTCAGGCCAGGACACCCCAGCAAGTTCAGCCCGAGAGCAGACCGCAAGATACTGAAAGAAGTCTCTAAGAACCCCAGAATGTCATCACGGGACCTACAGGTAGCTCTTGCCACTGTTGATGTCAAAGTGCACGAGTCTACCATTAGAAAGAGGATGCACAAATTTTATCTACATGGGAGGTGTGCCAGGAGGAAACCTTTGCTGTCCAGAAAGAACATCAGGGCAACACTAAAGTTTGCCAAGGAACACCTAGGCAAAGACCAGCACTTCTGGAACAATGTGCTCCAGACAGATGAGTCAAAGGTAGAGCTATTTGGCCACAGTACCAGAAGACATGTTTGGCGATAACCAAAGACAGCATTTGACCACAAGAACCTGATACCAACTGTAAAGCATGGTGGTGGAAATATTATGGTTTGGGGCAGCTTTACTGCATCAGGGCCTGGGCAGCTCACCATCATAGAATCCACTATGAATTCTCCAATGTACCAGAGGGTGCTTGAGGATAATGTGAGGCCATCTGTTGGAAAGTTGAAGCTCAACTGAAGGTGGACCTTGCAACATGGCAATGAACCTAAACATACCAGTAAATCCACCAAGGAATGGCTGAAAAGAAAGAAATGGAGGGTTCTGGAATGGCCAAGTCAAAGCCCGGATCTAAATCCCATCGAGATGTTGTGGGGGGATTTGAAACGAGCTGTGCATGCAATTGTGCATGCTGTGCAACAATTTTTTGTTGAATAAATTATTGCAAAGTCAATTTTTCATTGTTTTTTGTTCATTTAGATCACCTTTATCTCTAGATACTGTTTAAATGAAGATCAAATATTGATATGTCCACATATGTTAAAAAGATCAAAAAAAACATTTCCTGGGGTGTACTTACTTTTTCCACATGCGAAATTTGCATTTATGTTTATTTAAATTATACAATGGACTACAAAATGTAAATGTTTCATGATATTTGTTATATTATATCACCTTTATCTATCAATATTGTTGAAATGAATATCAAATAGCTGTATGTTGAAATATACACAAAGAATTAAGTTAAGCACCCCCCCCGTTTTTTTACAACCTCGCACATTACAAGTTTGTTGTCGTCAAAACAGTGTAATATACCCATGATATTGCTATATTTTCTGGAGAAGTGATATTATGGTCACATAAAAACATAACAATCATGCCGTTTTCAATATTTTATTCTGAATAATTTAAGGTGAAATTTTTTGGGAATTTTAGGCATATTTTCACCTCAATTTAAGTATGGAGCTATAGGTCCATCACGGACAGTGTGGATGACGTTTATGTTTTCTAACGTACAGTCATTGTTCTGAGAAGACCTCTAGCGATCTTTGCGTCAATAACGTGTGTAGGACCCACGTGATCGGATCACTGACTCAACCCTACGTCTCATAGACCCTGTAAGCCGTCGTATGCGTTGCTGTGGCAGGTTGTTCCATTCCCGATGTAATGCACGTTCCAATTCATCCAGATTGGCTATTGGAGGGACCATCTTCGCAATTTGTCGTCCCAACATGTCCCAAACGTGCTCGAGGGGGTTCAGGTCAGGACTGTACGCAGGCCAGGGGATGGTTGTCACAGCACCTTGCTCCAGCAAGGCTCGGACGCGTCTCGCACGGTGAGGCCTGGCGTTGTCATCCATGAAGATGGGTCTGCTGGCGAGGGTGTGGTCATCGAAGTGCGGGATTACGGTGGTATTCAGGATTTCCTCGGCATATCGCTCTCCGTTGAGGTTACCTCGCACAGTTATCAGGTCCAACTTACAGTCATGGGAGAAGCATCCCCAGACCATAATCGAGCCACCACCAAAGGGTACCGTTGGTTGAATGTTTTTAGGTGCATACGCGGTGTTTTTGTGGCGCCACACCCGAACACGCCCATCTGTCACGTACAGCAAGAACCGGCTTTCATCCGACCAATGAACTCGCCTCCAAGACCGGATGTTCCATCCACGTCGCGCTAGGCACCATGCCAAACGCTCCCTCTGATGTCGTTCGAGTAGCCTTGGACGCTTGATCACTCGTCTTGACCTTACACCGGCCGATTTCAGGCGGTTCCTCACGGTACGGTGACATAGCCTTCTGTTGGGCAGCCAGTTGTCCTTCAGGAAATGGCTCGAGGCGAAGGGATATCGTCGCACCAGTCTCAAGAGCGCTCTATCTTGGCGGACTGTTGTCACGCGAGGTCTTCCAGACCTTGGGCGGTCCTTCACCGCATCCGTTTCCTGGTGTTTCTGCACCAACCGACTGATCACCGAATGGTGGTAACCAAACGTTCGAGCTACAGCTTTTCTGGACATTCCGGACTCGATCATGCCTATTATCCGCCATCGTTATCCGTCCGACAACCGTCTACGAGCCACCATTACGAGAAAATGACCATGTAACCCCCACACGAGCTCAGGCGTGACTTGCAATAACCCGTGATGATAGTGCATTTACAGAAAATCACGACCACGTGGATGATAACACGTGCTGCACGAGCGATGGGCGTCACAGATGAGTGCACTCATCTGCATTTCATCAATGGATAATTGCTAATGTCATACCAATCATTATTTGATCTCACATACCTTAGAATATATGCCAATGTATACATATACACAAAGAATATATATTAGGGGGTGCTTACCTTAATTCGTTGTGTAGGGGTGCTTAACTTAATTCTTTGTGTATATGTTGAAAAAGTCAAAACTTCACATGGGGTGTACTTATTTTTTCACGTGACTGTATATATATTGTAACGGATTTGAGAAGTGTAACGGATTTGAGAAGTGTAACGATTTTGAGAAAGTGTAACGAATGTGAAAAGTATGGTTTTGTTGTGTGTAACACCCTCGCAATGTAAAGAATGGTCGCAGCTCGTCCTCTTAGTTAATTCCATAAACCTACACACAGGACACGATATATCCTTTTAAATAGTTAGTCCCTTATTCTCTGTGTAGGCTAAGGATGTGTTTCCCACTAGTTTGACTCTTCATTGCACTGAATTAAATAAGAGTAGGCCCTCCGCCGCCCCATGGCAGCTTCCAAGTGCCAGGTTTGCACTTTGCTGCATTTTCATCTGCCGTCCACTTTGCAGCAGTTGACTCCATTACGCACGAGGTAACGCCGAAGAAGAAAGGCGGGTCTCCACCTCGTCATAGAGGGGAGGACTAAGTCGGCCCCGCTCATCCAACCCAGAACGAGGGGTTTGGCTTGAGGGGGCGGAGAGAGAACGTTTGGGGAAGGTTCGAAAAGGGTGAAGGGCGGGGCCTATATAACCCGCTGCGGGACGCTCCCAAAAAGGAGATGAGCAGAGAGGAGGGATGAGTTCTGGGTCCAGGAGATGCGCTGGAGACGAGCAGGTGTGACCGAGCCGCCGTGAGACGTGCCGCGCTGCAGGAGAAACGGACCGGGGCAACGCAAGGAGCGCACGAGGCAGTACGGAGAAAGGAACTTCGCCCGCGCAGTTTGGGACCAAAGCTCGGCTTCTTGACGGCGGTGCCTTCTGGCCCGACCGTGCCCAGTACCCGCTGAACCTTCCTTGCCTCTAAAAGCCACCCATCTCCAAGCCATTCCTTCCTGCCTGCATTTCCCCGTGTAAGTGTGATCGTCCGTCTGTCTTTAATGTTGTCCTGGGGTTTATTAATTAAGCTTGAATAGGTAAGCTAATGATTTCACTGTGTGTCTGCTCCTTCCATTTTCTGTATACTAGGGCATGCCCGTACTATATCTATATCTAAAATTATATCCCCCCCTCTATTTACATGAAATGGTTTGGTCCATGAAATGTTTTGGTTCATTCGCAACGCCAAAGCGAACGGCGAACGCTTTACATGAAATGGTTTGGTTCATGAAATGTTTTGGTCCATTCGCAACGCCAAAGCGAACGGCGAACGGCTTGCGAGTACAGTGACAATCCCCCCGGGGTTTTAATTAGTTTTAAAACGGAGCTTGGCAACCGCTGGCGTTCTTTAGCCGGCAGCTTCGCCCGCCCGAACGCCGTTACAGTACCTTCGACCGCGAGTTGCTCGGACTTCACTTGGCGGTCAGGCACTTCCGCCATCTGCTCGTGCGAGTACAGTGACAATCCCCCCCCCCCCCCTCTATTTACATGAAATGGTTTTTATTAGTTTTAAAACATAGTTTAACGCCAACATAGCGCCAACATAGTTTGCAAACGTGAAATAAATGAATACGCTCTCAAATGTGCCATCCGAGGCAGAGTGTGTCCGCCACGTTCGGCACACGCGATAGCTCGCTGCTCTCTGATTGGTTGAATCGTTTTTTGGACATAGCTCGGTAAGTAATTGTCCGATTAATATGAAACCTTGAAAAGGCACATCCTCGGGTCCCCAGCAATATACCTGGCAAGTTTAAAGTATATCGGACCCGTGGTTGTCGAGAAACAGCGGTCACAGACAAACAAACGTACAAACGTACAAACGTACAAACAAACACACAGAGATTACTGGAATTATAGATAGATAACCGACTGCTCTCGTTGCTTTGGCTTGTGAAAATACTTAATACATCCTGTTATTCCACCGTACTTCTTCTTCTTCTTCTTCATTCTCGTTCGGTCGCTTTAGAGGTTTCCATATTGAGTAGCTGCGGCGCGATACGGCCAAAGTTTGGGGTGAATCGGGTTTTAGTCAGGGAAGCACTGCTCGGTCGCGGAGCCTCCGCTCGGCAAACATACCATCTTTAACCGCGAACTGTAACAATTGGAGTCAGGAGTTGGGATTCGAACCTGGGACTAAATTTATTTAGCCCACATTTTGGACACCAATTGTGTTATTACAGTAACAATTGGTGTCGGGGAGTGAGATACGAGGCCCGAAGCGCGCTTAACGCGCTCAAAATTACAAGCAGCTGGAAATTGTTTTGTTTTTAAAGGAAAACCCGAATTTTGAAATCGCGCCATGGCTGGTCAAGGTGACGGGATGCCGGTGGGAGAGATAGAGATAGACGGGGTGGAATCGACCCAGGACCTCGGGGAAATGTATATGGAGGATGTGGTTGAGGGGGTATGAGACGCGCAAAATGGCGCTCTCGCGCACGAGGTGTCGGGCGCGCAAAATGGCGCCTTTGCGCACGCGGTTACAGCGGCACCAAATCTAGCCGCGCCCGTGACCGTAGCAGCGCCGCTGGGGGATTCGGACCTTTTTATGGTACAAATGGGGGCCCTTATGGAGAGGCTAGAAGCAAAGATGGAGCAAATGAGGGCTCAGAGTGAGCAATTGGAGGGCCGAATGGGAGACCAAATTGGAGGTTTGAAACACAGTATGGGGGTAATGGGGGGCGAAATGGGGGGCAAAATGGGAGAAATGGGGGAACGGCTAGAAGCTAAATTTGAGGGGTTAGACAATGGGATAGAAGGGGTGAAACATGGGTTAACGGGGGTGGAAAATAGAATGGCTGCCCAGGAGAATCAGTTAGAGGGGGTGAAAAATGGGTTAATGGGGTTAGAAAATAGGATGGAAGACAAATTGCGGGAAATAGGGGAGCAATCCGCCCGGGAAATCGAACAGATGGGGAACCAGATAGAGGAGGTCAGGGAAGCACTGTTCGGTCGCGGAGCCTCCGCTCGGCAAACATACCATCTTTAACCGCGAACTGTAACAATATATATATATATATATCAGTCACTATGCGACCTTCATATCATCAGTGGAGAACCGCCAGCAAGGTGTCCCATACAGCTGCTGCTGCACCTTGCTGGGAGCGATAAGCACCGCCTGCCACACGGTAACGTTATCTCTGGTATCCACTCATCATATGGAGTCGACCTGGTTGCGGTTGGGAGTTACTAATAATGGTATCTGTAATCTGGTTCTCCAACCTAATGAGCGAACATCATGACGTCATCGCCATGCATGTCCGCATTGCCTGCAAAGCTCCAGAGGAACCATCCAGCAGTGCGTCATTATGGATTATAAATTCAGATACTGTCACAAGTGCATGCAAAACTCACAGTTCCCGACCTGGTTTCACCCTTGTTGGGGCTTCATCAGGGCAACGCAGTGAGGCTTTCCATACACTTGTAACTCTGTGAACCTTTTATAATTATAATCCATAATGACGCACTGATGGATGGTTCCTCTGGAGCTTTGCAGGCAATGCGAACATGCATGGCGATGACGTCATGATGTTCGCTCATTAGGTTGGAGAACAAGATTACAGATACCATTATATATATATATATATATATATATATATATATATATATATATATATATATATATATATATATATATATATATATATATATATTATATATATATATACATATTATATATATACAGTATATTTACCTCCGCCACCTTATGTTTTCATCCCTGTCTGTGTGTTTGATTGTCTGCCTCTGAACAGGATGTCTCAAATAGTTGTGGATGGAATCGGACAAATTTTGGTGGAGACGTTGGGTGTGTGATAAGGACGAATCAATTCGATTTTGGTGAACATGTGAATCCGGATCAGGATATGAGAATTTAATTATTTTTTTAAGTGATTCTTCACCATTGAGAGATGGGGCCAAAAACAATATATAGCATGATATTTCAAAAGGTTATGTACGAGTTCGGAAAAAACAAGGTGGATGAGTTGGTTAGGTGACAAGAACAAGCCGATTCGATTTAGGTTCAGGTCTGAATCCAGATCTGGCCTATCAGTGGGATACAAAAGGTAAACTGTTCAGCCTGGCGGAGGTATGCTCTCCACCGAGCGTCGTTATCGTTGAAAATGCATTCATTCAAACAAAGGCTTATCAAAACCTTCCTCTGTTTCTCACTCTTTCCCTTCTATCTCAAATTTCATCCGTGATCCCTTCTGAACTTTACACAAAAATCCCCTTTAATTCACAACCTCCCTGCCTTACTCTACCCCTTCCTCTCCCTTCCCCTTCCCCCACCCCACAACTCCCCTCACCACATTATGTCTGTCTTCTCAGCTCATATACCAATATTTACTAATAACATGCTCATATAACAATATTTAATAACATTTAAAAATAACAATGTACTGTGTTGTGATTTCCCATCTGAGCACTCACCTCATTGGCGCTGTTATCTATCCCAAGTTGAAATCTCACATCCTGCGTTGACCTATTGTCTCTTAACGTCTATGAGTCTATGTTATAACTGTAACATATGTGCAAGCTCATCCATGAGCCTCAGACAGTGTCGAAAAGACCATAACTCTCGAACCAAATGTGACATTTCTTTGTATATGTAGTTGGCTGATATGTACAATTTGACATTTTTCAGTACCTGGGCAGAATACCATTGTGAGTCGGTGTGAAGGAACCCGAATCTACATTTCTATAAGATGAGTTATAATGATTATTATCAAGACCGACTTCTTTCCTGGAAGTCCTAGCAGTGTCCATGTGTTTTATACCTTTCCCAATCCCCCCCCCCCCCTCCCGCACCTCCGCCCCCCAAGCCCACTCCCTCCCACAGATCTCCCGATGTCCCTGTTCTCTACTATTGTACTTGTGTGCTTCCCTCTCTCTGCCCATCTTGTCTCCCGCTCTCTTTATTATATGTTTTGTGTGTCAGTTTGTCTTTTTGTGATTCATGTTAGCTCTTACACGAGCCTCGATCTTGTATCTAACAAAAAAAATAAAAAATAAAATAAAGACTGACGTCGGCAAAATATGTTGCATAAGAACAAAGACGTCGACGAAGCGCTGCATTGCAATCGGCTCTGGGTATACTTTCCCAGATTTGCAATGAGCAGCAGCCATCATTGATATCTGCCAGCATAAGTAGCTCGTATTTGCTGAAGTTCTGTGGAAACGCGCACAGTGTGCATTGTGCGCACTCTAGTCGTGATTAGCATCCATCATACCACCCGAGCACGTCATCCTTCACTATGAAGCAAACGCATCCCCTTGCGCTGCACATTGCATCAGACAATCTGCTGTGTTTGGAGAAACGAATTGCTAAACCTGTTAGTAATGTGAAAGAGAGAATTGCTGTGCTTTTATTGGAACATTGGTTGGGGGTGGATGGTCCCCATCTGAGCACTTCAATCTGTGATGCTGGGATCCTAAAATCAAATCCCATCGCACCGTGTTGATTTGTCCCTCGCCTACTAATGTCCTTATAATTACCTCCTCCACCAAAGGAGGATGGAGGTTATGTTTTCACCCCTGTCTGTTTGTCTGTCCGTTTGTTTGTGAACAAAATATCTCAAAAGGTTGGGACAGATTGGGACGAAACTTGGTGGACCGATTGGGTGTCTCACAAGGACAAAAAGATTCGATTTTGGTGAAGATCTGAATATGGATTCGGATATGATAATTATTTAATTTTTAAAGTGATGCTTCACCATTGAGTGATAGGGCTAAAACCAACATATAGCAGGATCTCTCAAAAAGTTATGGACGGATTTGGACGAAACCTGGTGCACAGGTTGTGTGCGTGACAAAGAAGAATCGATTCAATATTGGTGAAGATCCGGATCCGGATCCAGCTAGTAAAAATTTTAAAGTGATTCTTCACCATTGAGTGATATTCACCATCCTCCTCCTCCTCCTCCTCCCTCATCGTCCTCCTCCCCCTCATCATCTTCCTCCCCCTCCATAGTCTTCGTCCCCCTCCCTCGTTCGATTTTGAAAGGCAACGACATCTCTCAATGTCGTCGTCCTTCCTGTGAGATACATGCTGGATCCTCAATGCAATAGTTAAATTTTCATGTAAATTGGTGCGATCTGTGCTTTAATGGCGACGACACTGGACTGGCCCACAAGGGCTGTAGGCTTGAAGGCAGCAGTAATCAAGGCTTTCAATTCTTAATTTGTTGACTGAACTAGTCTCAGGAGAATCCACATTACATTGGCAGTAAAACCCAGATGGATCAGGAATGACTTTCAGAGAGGAGGTAATCTTCCAGCATGATCAGTTCCGATTTTCAAGTGGAAGTGATCCACACTTCGTGGTCCATTCTTGAATATTTTTTGTTTGTTTGTTTACAAAGTCGAGGCTTGTGTAAGAGCTAACACATTAAACACACACAAAAAAAGGATGGACACTTAAGACATATAGTAAAGGGAGCACGAGACAAGAGGGATGGAGAGGGAAGCAGACAAGCACAACAACGGTAGAGAACAGGGACGTCGGTAGATCTGTGGGACGAAGAAGGCTGTGGGGAGGAGAGGAGGAATACACAGTGTAATGCAAATGAACACTACTAGGAATTTCAGGAATGAAGTCAGAGATTGAAAGAGGTAGATTTGGGGTGTATTAACGGGGGTAGAAAAGATCAAGGTTTTGGATGGGGGAAGATAAGAGATGGTGGTGAACAGCTGTTTTAAAGACCTGGAGGGAGGAGTGGGATTGAAGAGAGTGAGGGAGTTTGTTTCAGAGGTGGGAAAAAAGAGGAATGAAAGAGTGAAGGTGAGCAGAGTGTCTGGATTTTGGCAGTTTCACTAGAAGAAGGTTGCTGGCAGATCTTGTGCGACCTAAAGAAATATTTGGGGGACAGAGCCCAGAGAGAGCAAGGCCGGAGAAGAGTCGGTTGAAGACAAAATCCACCAACCTTCCTGCGGTGAGCGAGTGAAAGGCCCTCATAATCAGCTTCATTGCAGGAGATACCAATGATTCTAAAAGCTTTGGATCCTGTAGAAACAACTCCGTGTGTGTCCTTCAATCAACTACCTATTTCTTCAGTCCTTCTAGGTGAAATCTCGCTGTCGTCCCAACTCGATCTGGATCCATCCTTTGCCGTTTAGCTCGCCCAAAGGTTGAAATTCCGATGAGACTGCTAAACCATTTATTTCTCTCTATCCTTTCTCTCTGCTGACTCAATGACATAAGTTTTTTCTTTGCCTGAATGTTTGCCTTGGGGCTTGCTCTCAAGGTCATAGGTCAAATAGAACGGATCTAAAATTTTGAGGCACAATCAACAGTGCAGGTAAAAGCATCCATGTTTATATATATGAGGGTGCCTGCTATGTGGTGTGGCATAGCAATTCAAAGAAAATGGCTTTTATTAGTCATTTGCAGAACTAATTAGGAAAGAGAAATACATAATCAACTGCTTTACTCACATTGCATTGGTTAAAGAAACCTAGCAATTTGGATAAATTAATCATATAATTGCCTCAATGGATGACATAAACATCTCTCGATGGCGAGCATTACCCACAGGGAAGTCGGCACGTCATTTTTACCTGACCTCCTTTAATCACGTGCCTGCTTTTCGGCTATAGACCCACACTCTGAGCCAAACAGGGGGCTTTGTTGTCAACAGAGCAAACAACACAGTTGTTGCTAGGTAATGGTGCAATAAACGGGCAAGAGTGCGCAGCAGTGTGTGGGCCTAGCTAATTATATGTCACTGTGTTATTACTCCACCACAGTAGGTGGACAGAGGTTGTGTTTTCACCCCTTTCTATTTGTCTGTCTGTGAACAGGACATCTCAAAAAAATTGTGGACGAATTCGCACAAAATTTGGTGGAGAGGTTGGGCGAGTGTCAAGGACGAATAGATTCGATTTTGGTAAAGATCCAGACACGAGAATTTTTTTAATTTCCAAATGATTCTTCACCATTGAGAGATGGGACCAAAAACGATATAGAGCATGATGTTTGAAAAAGTTGTGGATGGGTTCTGACAAAATTAGATGGACGAGTTGGTTAGGTGACGATAAGAAGCCCATTCAATTCTGGTTGCAGTCCAGATCAAGATCTGACCCATCAGTGGGATACAAAACGTAAACTGTTCAGCCTGGTGGAGATATAATCTCTACCAGTTGCCGTTCTCGTTTCTCCTCTTCATAATCATCATCATCTTGTCTACAGAAGTGAAGGTAGTCCTGTAGATCCTGTCGGCTGCAATATGGATGGTACTTGGTCAATGTGGTGGTTGGTGCAGGATGCAGTGTTCATGAATCATCTTGTCTACAGAAGTGAAGGTAGTCCTGTAGATCTTGTAGTCTGCACTATGGATGGTACTTGGTTAATGTGGTGGTTGGTGCAGGATGCAGTGTTCATGATTGATTGACGGTCAGTGCAATTGGAAATGCTCATCCCACCAAAACTTGTCGAGACCCTGTTTGAATGCTTCAACTGACTGGGCATCCACAACATTGTGGAATCCACAACATTGGGAATCCACAACATCCAATATCTCACTGAATTGGGAACTGAATCCAACTGAACAACTGAACTGAATTTGGAACTGAATCCAATCCACAACATTCTAGGGAAGACTGCTCCAGTCTCTGACTACCCTCTGAATGAATTTTTTTTTTCCTCATGTCTAACTTACACCTCGGCACAAATAATTTAAGGAAGTGGCCCCGCGTTGAAGGGTATTGAGCCAGAGTGAATAAATGTTGCGGTCTAATCCGGTCGATTCCGGGTAGCACCTTAAACGTTTGGATCACATTACCACGGCGGCGGCGGTAGAAGAGCGAAAACATATTCAAACACCGGAGTCTCTCTGGATATGAAAGTTCACGGAGGGTGGAAATCATCCTTGTAGCTCGTCTCTGGATCCTCAACTTAATGGATGTTCATCTGGAATCTAGGGTTCCAGGCAATGTTGCCATACTCCAACAGTGGACATTCCAGGGCCTTGAACATCACAGGGAGGGTTTCTTCGTCCAGACTCACAAAGGATTGTTTAATTAGCCCAAGTGTTTGGTTGGCCTTATTAACCTGAACTGCCACATGCTTATGGAAGCTCAATTCCCTATCCATGATAGTTCCAAGATCGATCTCCTCAATCACTTCCCACAACTCTGCATTCCCCATATGGTACGACTTCCTAATGTTACCTCTACTCAGGTGCGGAATCTTGCATTTGTTCAGATTGAGAGTAAGTAACCATAGCTGTGACCACTCCATGGCACTATCTAGGTCCTTCTGTTACGGACTCGGCCTTTATGATTGTGGTTATGAATATTGTTGCTGGTTCGAAGTATTCTAGATATTATGCTTATTGTGACTTAAGGGAAAGGGTTGTTGTGAGTAAAAGATTTAAAAGCGCTCTTGGCAAAATGTGGCCGGAAATCCGGATCGAGACCGGAAGAGGTGGAGCGAAGAAAAGGAGGTGGGAGGAGATCGAAAAGAGACGTGGTGTTTGAAGCTCCGGGCCGAGCGTTCGACGTACTGGGCGAGGGAACTTTGCGTCCTTGAAGGGAAGTTCGGTCGATAAGAAATATCGCCGGAGTGCGTGGAGCCGGTGTCGTCGAGTATTCTCCTTGAGGTTCCGGAGGATCCAGGCCTTGAGAATCCGGGTTGGAGCTAAAGCCGTCCGTCATCTTGGCCACGCGAGCACCCGGCCGTGAAACGGCTTTCGTCGTGTCGGCTGGACATTATTCCCTGGTGGATTGCCGGGAACGGCTGTGCCAGAAAGGGACACGTGAGAATTATACGGAGGTTCGCGGGTGGAACCGCAACGTGTACGTCGGAGCGCATCTTTGTGAGGTTCCTCGCCAAAGCTGTGCTGCTGGGGGCGGAGTACGTGACCTCGGGGTCGTCTCGCTCGTCCACGCCTCAATTGACCACCGGGCCTTGACTCCCCGATCGCGGGAGCGCACAGAGACATTGGGACTTCACCTTGGAGGAGAGCAGAGACATTGGGGGAGGTGCCGTGAGTGGGGTTAAGGGGCTTGACAAGGATGTTATCGTAAGATTTGAAAGTAGGGGTGATTGCCCCATTGCTGTATGGCTTTGTGTGCGATTTACATTATAGTATGGTTTGCTTATAACTTGGTGTGGTTGCATCATTGGTTCGACTGTTTCATTTGCTGGTTCCATTGAGGGACGTTATCTGCTGGGTTTCAACCAGGGATAACACATCTTTCTGCCGGTGACCCTCTCGGGGTTCGGAGGTCCACCGAGACCAGGGGTAATGGGGGACGACCCCGTAACACTTATGGATGACTGAAGTCGATGCGTGGTCGACAGCTGGTCCATACACTTTGGCATCATCCACGTAGAGTTGGATACGGCTATGGATTGAAGCCGGCAGGTCATTGATAAGGATGACAAATAGCATCGGACCAAGGACACTACCTTGCGGTATTCCACCGCGTACGTCTGCCCAAGCTGACTTGGCTCCATTCACAGTGACCCTTTGCCGCCTCTTGGTGAGGAAAGCTTCCAGCCACGTGATGAGTGGTTCTTCAATACCATAAGATCATAAGATGTGTTGTAAACATGTTAGTAAAAGATCTTCATTCACAGGTAAAAACCTCACTGATTGCATGTTTAATAACCCAATACTATCCAATTTAACCCATCTCGGTGGCGTAGTGAGGAGGGCTCGCTCAGTGCATAGGAGGGTGGTGGTTCTAACCCCAGCCCAATCAGGCCAAAGACTTAAAAACGTGCTACTTCTTTGCTTGATGCTCAGTATTTATAATAGGGTAGAGTATGGGCAAACGGCCATTGGTTGGCAATCATAGCCAGGCTCGCCTAATGGCCTTCTCCTGTGTTGAAGTTCCTTCCAAGGGAACACATACCGTATATTATAATGTTATGCTCTTTCATACAAATCACCCACCCTTTCTCAATACAAGCTGCATTTGGATTGTACAGGTTTTATGAACTTGCTTTTTGATGTTGTGTACAAAATATAGTGCAGCATCTCAGAGAACCCTCCCCTGCTCCCATGATACAGACACTCTACTCGTGATTAGCACATCTTACTATAATTCACCAAATGTTACTCAAGCAACATAACACGTGTGAGACAGCCTTTGTCTGCTTTCACTTGTTGGTGGATAAACACCATGCACTGTAACTGTGAGAACAGAATGCTGTGCACAGCAAGACCTGCATTTGGCTAAGGCGTGGGAATATTCATTATCTTACTATAATTCACCAAATATCCGTTCGAAGGTACCGCAAAAACGGCTCAACCGATCGCAACGATATTTTGGGAGGGTATTCCTGGGACCCCTGGCAGTAAAATAGGCTATATTGTTTTTCCAAGTTTTCCAAGTTTTCCAATTTTCCAAACACGATGGAATAATATTTACCGATATGAATAGTGATGTGGCTTTTGTTGAAATTCTATGTACCCCGGAGAGTGTAGATCGACTCCTGACGAACTCTTCCTATATAAACGTGCGGCTCCGAAGTAACACGGCAGCGTGTGCAAAGCGACTGAGAAACAGGTCTAGCGGCCGCTTCCGTGTTATAGATTCGGCGCGCACTCTGCACACATAAACGTGCGACTGAGAAAGACGTGTAGCGGCCGCTTCCGTTTTGCAGAATTCAATCTTTTTTCAAAATGGGTTTTGATTTTGGTCATTTTGGTCAAAATGGGTGCCATGTACTGTTTAGATTTTGATGATTTGCATGTGATATGATTCAACGGATGTTTATAGATTTTTTTTTTTTTTTTTTTTTTGTATACAAGATCGAGGCTCGTGAAAGAGCTAACATTAATCACACAAAAAGACAAACCGACACACAAAACACAAAAAACAAGGGGTAGGCTTATATTAATCGTTTAAAATTTTAAAAAGCCTTCTGATATTTTTCCTTTTCATTTGGGCCTCCCAATTGAAGCCCCACCCATAGGGCGGGTACCGTTGCTAGTATTCATGATAGACATTCCTCACTGAGCATCCTTTTCCAGAATTCTTCCTGATGATGTCAATAAAGTCTCGAGAGCCTCCACTCAAAAAATGTGTGAAAGAATGAAATGTTGAATGAGCGAATGCATGAATAGTTCATCAATCACTAACTGATATCGATGATAAATGATGATAGATATGGCTGTGCTCTTGGCTGCTGGTGAAAGGTAGTAAACATCCACGATTGAACCTGAAATAGCAACGGTTCAGCTTTGATAGGATTTTCATTCCCAATAATATCGAGTTCATTTGGAATGTGCAAACATCTTTGCTATAATCTTCTCTTTATCAAAAAATTCAGCAACAAGAGTTTATAAACTTGTTTTGCTTTTATGGTACGTTCAGACCTCAGAAGAGGACCAGGATGATGTCAGTAGAAGCTAGTTAAGTTATGTGAACAAATCTTCTTCTTATTCTTCTTTCCTATGTAGCACATGGCTGTGGGTAGCATCATTTTCTAGGGGTATAGTTGTGCCACTGATGCCATAGCATCCCATGTAACTTAGAGCAGGAATTTGGAATTTGTTCAAGGTGCCGGCGATAACTCACCTACTCTTCGTGAAAGACACCATGGGAACTATAACGTCCACCAGCCAATGCTGGTAAATGAAGTGCCCAGTTGAACGTCAATCCGAGGGACTGTACACACATACAGAGTATGAATCGCCCTGCCTGCGAAACACCAGGATGACAGCTTATTAGCTACCATGATGGTCGAGATTCGAACCCAGGCGAGACTGCTCAGAGGTGAGTGTGCAAACCTCCAGGCTATCCTCCTAGCCCCAAACAAAACATGACTGTCTGAAATGAGGGTGCAAATTAGCAGCTACACACGTCCACAAATGGCCACAGCTAGTGCATAAATCAGTCCTTTTCATATTGATTACAAGGACACGGGTGGACATTGCCAAATACTGTATATAGAGCAAAAGGGACTTGAACCTGGGTTATAAGTAAGCATCGCGAGCAATCAGCTCAGATAACACCAAAAAGGCCAACCTGGATGTGGAAGGGGCAGGGGGGGTAAGGGATGGTACCGAAAGGCCTGAAAGACCAGGAATCATTACCATTTGAAGAATTTTGAGGGTATAGAACTCAATAAGTTCCTATCCTCCCAAGTTAAACTACTAAAAGGCATCCACAACTATCCTTGACCATGTTGTGGAACGTCCAGAGGTCCTCACTTTTTTTTTTCTTCCGCCCTCACCTTTTCACCTTTATTTGCTTATTAATTTGTTTTCTCTGCAAACACTTGAGCGAATGACACAAAACTTTCAACATCAGAGAGGCTACCCAGGGAGATTTTTTTTTAAACAAAGTTACATGATGATTGGATGGAAAATATGGCCAGCATTTCGAAAAGTCTGTTTTCTGTCGGCTTGGGTTGCAGGATGTTTCATGTATCGGGAATAAATGTATCGGTGATTTCATGTATTGGGGCGTTTCAGGGCGTTTCTAGATTCACATGGCTTGGGTTGCAGGAATACAAGTACGAGTAGTAAATTACAAAGTATAAATTTGAAAAACCAAAAGAAAAGAGAAAGGAGAGGAGAGAAAATGGAAATCAAGAGAGTTGGAGAAAAGGTAGGAGACAAGACATAGAAGGCTTGGAGGATTTAAGAGCATGGGTAAAGTAGGTAAATGGAATTTCTGGACCATCTGAGTGTGCATGATCATGATCCCAGGTTTGTATCCCATGTATAGTGTTGGGAGTAGATTAAAAAGTTCAGTCACTTGTATTTTCCAGTAATCACAGTTGAGCTCATAATTGAACTTATACCTAAATCACATGAAAGACAAGGACATTCAAAGACAACAGCGCACTTTTCCATTAATTACAATGACATTAGGAGACAACGGATAAGTCAACATTAAGTATGAGCTGTGCGACAGATGAAAATGCCAAGCAAGTCAACCCATTGCAAAATGGATGTCCATGATATGTTGACCCCCAAACAAAAGGTCAGATTTAGCACTTACTACATATACACTGTTGTCGGAAACTGATTAAATAGACATCGTATTAATCCATAACACCACTATGACCATACGAACTGACCGGAGAAGGAGATATTGAGCTCGTGTTTTGGTCCCAGAACAGGGTAGTCCACATGAGAACAGTTGGACTTAAGCCCAGTGATGTAGCTTTTCAAGGTTCTTAGATGGCGGTTCCACTCTTGCTGCAGTGTTTTCAGCATTTGCTTGTTCCGAGACGGTCTGCAGTTGTTGGTGAGGTAACGTACTTGCATCGTATACATTACTTCTGGTTCCCGAAACACTGCACAAAAGACAAGCACACGCACAAATATCATGTACATCATAACAAACCTGAAATATATGACGACGCAAAAGTTTGTTACCGACATTGACTAAAATGTTCTCATTTGTTATGCACAGTAATGTTGAATCATTTGAAACCTTTCAAAAAACAATCACTTTTAATTAATATTAGCAGGCGTACCTGGCATTGCTCAGGGGAAAAGATTGTCCTTGAGCTTTTTAATGGGCATTGCAAAGCCAAAAAGGGCATCATGCCATTTCTAAAGCATGGTTAAGTAGGGGGGAGGGGGGGGGGGGGGACATTGACTGCAGAAAATGTTCCAATAAAGTCTTTTTCAGAGAATGTTAAAGGTGATTCTTCTTCTTTATCTTTAACATCCACAATTATTAATCCTGCATTCTTGTCGGGTTGGCCCAAATCTTTCCCGAACCAGCTAGGGCAAGTCTTTCACGAATGCAAATTAATAATGCATCGGAACAATTGCCTACAGACGAGAGGCTTTATCAAATAAATGAAAAAATCTGGACGAGGGAACACAAAATGGCAGAAAAAATAATTAAAGGTTTAACTTTGAAAGGTATAAAACAAAACAAGGAAGTCACCTTGCAGGCTCTCAAACGGAACAGCCCTCGACAAAACAATGCAATTCTCACACCAGTATCGCAGTTTTTAACTCTGGAGAGAAATTAAATGCGAGGCGGATGAAGTGAGAAACTCAAATTTGCCGTTGAGCGGAGGGGTGTGGCAGAAACGGGTTACAGAGGCCACACTTACAAATTGCCATAATAAATAAATAATTTATTTATAATTTCATTTGGCAATATCATCATTGGCCATTGTCATAAAAAAAAACACCCAAGTAGCCGATGTTGAACAGGAGGTCTAATTTGGTCTGAGTCACGTTTGGTGGCAATTGGCCCAGCAATTTGGGTGTGATTGGCATTTCACACAGACACAGACACACAGAAAATGACTTTCATTCATAAGATTTTTAAACGTTTACATTGAGCAGGGGACTTCAAATTGAGCTGGGGATGGGGTGTTCAAAGAGTTATATGAACTAGCAATGGTACCCGCCCTATGCGGGGCATCAAATTTTTTTTTTTTTTTTTTTTCATACAGAGTCGAGGCTCGTGAAAGAGCTAACATTTATCAAACAAACAAATCAAACAAACAAGCAAACAAAGTATATAAAAAGGGGAGCGGTCGACAAGATGGGGAGAGAAGGGGAGGAAGCACACAGACACAACATTTGAGAGCAGGGACATTAGGAGATGTGTGGGAGGGAGAGGGCCTGGGGGGAGGCAGGATAGGTATAAAACAAAAGGACACCAAGGACTTCCAGGAAAGAAGACAAAAGTCACCTCAAAAAAGTGGATTTGGGGTGAAATTAGCGGGGGTAGAAAAGATCAAGGTTTTGGATTGGGGAAGATAGGAGATGGTGGTGAACAGCCGTTTTAAAGACCTGGAGGGAGGAGTGGGATTGAAGAGAGTGAGGGAGTTTGTTCCAGAGGTGGGAGAAAAGAGGAATGAAGGAGTGAAGGTGAGCAGAGAGTCTTGATTTTGGCAGTTTAACCATAAGAGGGTTGCAGGCAGATCTTGTGTGACCTGCAGGAATATTTGGGGGACAGAGCCCAGAGAGAGCTGGGGGAGCAAGGCCGGAGAGGAGTCGGTAGAAGAGGGAAAGACCACCAACCTGCCTGCGGTGAGTAAGTGAAAGGCCCTCGGAGATAGTGTCATCGCGGGAGATTCCAATGATTCTGAACGCTTTGGTTTCAACAGCGTGAAGAGAAGCTAGGTGTGAGGCAGGAGCACCAGCCCAGGGGAGAGCAGTATTCCATTGAGCTGCGGATGAAAGCCTTGTATGTGGTGAGGAGCTCAGGTGTGCCAAAGAAGGACTTCGCACGACGGAGGATGGACAGTCGGCGAGTGGCTTTGGAAGCCAGCTTGGAAATGTGGTTTTCCCAGGAAAGATCATGGCAGATAGTGAGACCCAAAAGCTTGAGTGACAGAACTTCTTGGAGAGGATTATTCAGAAAGTAGATGGGAGGGTTGTCCAGTCGGTCTTTTCGGAGAGACATCGTAAGAGTGTGAGATTTGTCAGGATTGAAAGACATGTTCCACTTGTTTGCCCAGTCTGTGATTTTGTCCAGGTCTGCAGAGAGTGAGGAGGCTGCAGACTGCCGATCTGAGGGATGAGGAATGGAGCGGCAGAGAGTGGAGTCATCAGCAAAGAGATAGAGAGGATTGGGAAGCCCAAATGAAAAGGCAAAATATCAGAAGGCTTTTTTATTTTAAACGATTCATATAAACATCCGTTGAATCATATCACACGCAAGTCATCAAAATCTAAACAGTACATGTTTCTGCAAAACAGAAGCGGCCGCTACACGTCTTTCTCAGTCGCACGTTTGTGTGTGAAGAGTGCGCGCCGAATCTGTAACACAGCAGTGGCCGCTACACCTGTTTCTCAGTCGCTTTGCACACGCTGCCATGTTACTTCAGAGCTGAACGTTCATATAGGAAGAGTTCGTCAGGAGTCGATCTACTCTCTCCTGGTACGTAGAAAAAACAGTATTTGTAGAATTTCAACAAAAGCCACATCGCTGTTCATATCGGTAAATATTATTCCATCGCGTTTGGAAAAACTGGAAAATTGGAAAAACAATACAGCCTATGTTACTCCCAGGGGTCCCAGGAATACCCACCCAAAATATCGTTGCGATCGGTTGAGTCGTTTTTGCGGTACCTTCGAACGGACGGACGGACAATTGGTGAATTATAGTAAGATGATTTACAATAGTCCAAGGCACACCACAAATAAGTGTATTGAGGTGTAGATGTCAATAAATATACCATTTATATATTTTTGGCTGGCAGGATGCTCCAGACTCCAGACGTAGAGGGATGCACACTCGCCTCTAAGCTGTCTCGCCTGGGGTTAGAATTCCGACCCAACCTGTCATCACGGTATTTCACAGGCAAGGTGATTCATCAATGTGTGTTCCGTCACTCGGATGGACGTTAAAATGGGCGGCCTGTCTACTGGCATTACTTGGAAGACGTTAAAAACCCCACCATGTCCTTCGTGAAGAGTAGGCGAGATATCGCCAACAGTCCCAACACCCTGGCCAAATTACAAATTCCTGCCCAAACTACCTTTTTTTTTTTTCTTTTTTTTTTTCTATTCTGAATCGAGGCTCGTGAAAGAGCTGACAACCGCGAGGGAAAGACAAAGACAGTACATGGGGACCGCGAGGGAAAGACAAAAACAGCACATGGGGACCGCGAGGGAAAGACAAAGACAGCACATAGGGACCGCGAGGGAAAGACAAAGACAGTACATGGGGACCGCGAGGGAAAGACAGTACATGGGGACCGCGAGGGAAAGACAAAAACAGCACATGGGGACCGCGAGGGAAAGACAAAGACAGTACATGGGGACCGCGAGGGAAAGACAGTACATGGGGACCGCGAGGGAAAGACAAAAACAGCACATGGGGACCGCGAGGGAAAGACAAAAACAGCACATGGGGACCGCGAGGGAAAGACAAAGACAGTACATGGGGACCGCGAGGGAAAGACAGTACATGGGGACCGTGAGGGAAAGACAAAAACAGCACATGGGGACCGCGAGGGAAAGACAAAGACAGTACATGGGGACCGCGAGGGAAAGACAGTACATGGGGACCGCGAGGGAAAGACAAAGACAGTACATGGGGACCGCGAGGGAAAGACAGTACATGGGGACCACGAGGGAAAGACAGTACATGGGGACCGCGAGGGAAAGACAGTACATGGGGACCGCGAGGGAAAGACAGTACATGGGGACCGCGAGGGAAAGACAAAGACAGTACATGGGGACCGCGAGGGAAAGACAGTACATGGGGACCGCGAGGGAAAGACAAAGACAGCACATGGGGACCGCGAGGGAAAGACAAAAACAGCACATGGGGACCGCGAGGGAAAGACAAAGACAGTACATGGGGACCGCGAGGGAAAGACAGTACATGGGGACCGCGAGGGAAAGACAAAAACAGCACATGGGGACCGCGAGGGAAAGACAAAGACAGTACTGCTGGAAAAGACAATCGCAAACCACCTAGTGTAGTCCCTGCCAAGAAATGTCTTCGCTATGTAATAGAGTATGGTACATGAGAATCAGAATATATTTTCTTGCTAATTATATATATATATACAGCAATACCCCGTTTTACTCCATTTCGACCAACGTCAAACCAGACTTTACGCCACTCTTCGAGAGTAAATTTCAGTTCAGCGAACGTCATTATGTGCGACTTTGTCACTCCTACATCATAAGAGGACGTGAAAAAAATTAATTTTTCCTTAAAAATATATTTAAAATAAATAAAACAGTATACTGTACGTACGCGTAGCTGCTGGTTCTCATTCAAAACAAAGGCGATGCCATATGCATTTTGTCCTGTGCTGTGGTCGCATGCTTGCTTTGCCTTATGCTGGTATTTTTGTGATTATTCCTTAACTGTGTAAAACAACCAACGTAACGTAACGTGGCAACGGCGAAACATGACGACGATGCCGGCTCGGACGACCGTCCGTGGCAGACATTACATCACGTCACCGTGCAGAGTGTGCAATGTCCGCAACGAGGTCAGGCCCCATGGCCCATGTGAAACGAACGACCGTGTCATGCCTCGAGCCGGGGTGCCTCGTCGGGCACCTCGCCGGCATCCGGCGTCGACGAACCGATCGACGTGTGCATGTGCACATGTGCATGGATTTGTAAATGCCTGCCTGTACGTCGTCGTTTCTGCGTATATCGCATCGTCCAAAAAAAAAGAAGCACGAAACTTCGGCCGCTCGAGAAAAGACGGGGCACGCCTACGACTCGGAGGCGAGCGTCGATCCCTGGGGCGGCCGGGTTCACGGAACCCTGAGCTCGTTCGTTCGTCACAGACGACACGACACGACCACCGGTGAAACTGCTCGGACACGTTGGGTAAAGCACGCCATGGTGAAGCAGGCCGCGGAGCCACTCGGCACACAAGCCCGCTCACGGTCGACACGTCCGTGCCGGTCACCCCGTTCGAGGAGAAGACCCAACCGATAGAAAACAACGGAGGGACTCCCGACGGGGAGCAGCAAAGATTCAGGGCGAAGCCACAGCCTCCTCCAGTTATTTACTCTAGTTTTACGGTGTTTGTCTTCATTTTAAGGCATTTTAAAGACATTACGCCCGGTTTACGTCAAAAACCGAGTTACGTCACGGCTTATGGAACCAATTAATGACGTAGGCCGGGGTATTGCTGTGTGTATGTATGTATGTATGTGTATATATATATATATATATGTATATATATATTGTTACTGTCGCGGTTAAGATGTTATATTGACCGAGCGGTGGTGTATTACCGCGACCTAACAGTTCCCCCGATTCTTCCCCAACTCACCCGATTCACCCCAAACTTTGGCCGTATCGCACCGCAGCTGCCCAATCTGGAAAACTCTAAAACGACCGAATGCAAAGAGGAAAAGGAATAAGACGAGAAGACGGACAGAAGAGTAATTGGATTTATTATTTACACATATAAGTAGGAAGCAAGCAGTCACGTTTATTTACAGGGACATGAGACGCAGGTGACACAGTGCAATCTTTAGCTTATACAGACTTATTGTTACTACCCAGGACAGCACGAACAAAACAAACTCACATACGCAAATGGATGGAAATTGCAGGCAGGAATGACAGGAGGTGGGTGGCTGGAGGAAGGCCCGGAGCTGGCTGGAGTTTGATCCCGCACGGGACGTCGGGCTGGACCTCGACGGCCGCCGATGCCACCGATCCTGTCGTGTGCGCGGGGTAGCGGGTCGGAGCTGCTTGGTGGAGCCAAGCCAACGCTGCTGGTGGGGGGTCTGGCGTGACGGGTTCTCTCGCGTGACGGGTTCTCTCGCGTGACGGGTTCTCTCCTCTCTCTTTCGTTTGTCCAACCACTCTTTCTCCAACGCAACGACTCAACGCAACCACTGACCACCCCTGACGACCAACTCAGCTCTTGTCATGGACCTCTCCACGCGCTCTTGCTCTGACGACCCAGCTCCTTTCCCTGTACTCGTCTCTCCTCTGTAAAAGCTCATCTCTCGTGGGGGCGTCTCTCATGGGTTATATATAGCCCCACCCTTGAACCTTTGCGAACCTCCCGGATCGCTCTTCCTCCGCCCTCTCAAACCAAACCCCTCGTGCTCGGTTGGTTGTTCGGGGCTGGCTCACTCCTCCCCTCTATGACGAGGTGGAGACACGCCTTTCTTCCCCAACCCTGCCTCGTGGTCAATGGCGGATGAAGGGAAAACCGCCCAACATGCAGTTGGCAATGCGAATTGCAATTGACGAAAAGGGGGGAATGGAAGTGTTGGGAGTGGGAATGAAGGGAATCTATCTCTTTCACTGGTGCAATGGAGTATTTCAATTAATGGGAGACACAGCCTTACCCTAAAACACAGAATAAGATATAACTATCGAACAGGGGTATTCTATTATTGGCTGACGTGTATGCTTGTGGACTAATTATGGGATGCCCTTTGACCTTTACACAGCTCCGGAGGCAGGAGGCGCAGAATAACAATAATAATAATAATAAAGCACACAATCAAAAAAATATACAGTCCTCATATCCGCAACACTGCACCCTCCTCCTCTTAGGCACGTCCCGGGCCTACAACTTTTATTTAGTGTGACACGTAGGTGTAGTTCCCTCTACTTTTAACCTGACCCTGAGTGCGACAGTTTTAAAACATAACTAAATGTGTCCCGCTGCTCCATTGCACCCTGCCTAACAGACTTACGCCCACAGTTAACCGAATTGCGGAATTGTCTTCAAACTATACACTGACGGTGGGGAGCATTATTTACAATGACGCTATTCTTATTTACAAAACTAACCCAGGACCTGTGATTGTTCTTTCTGGGGGGGAGACAGTCTGCTCTGCATCAATGCACCATGAAAGCACCTAAAAACGCACCAATACAAGCACCCTCAAGCACCAATCGGTGCAGTCACCATAGTTCATCAGTGTTCAATGCATGTTCAATAAAAATAAAATCAACAACCCCTAACCCTGCAGGTGTCTCTTGCTCTTCAGCTCCCTCTGCTGGTTATTATTATTTGTTCTTCCAGATGTTGTCTTTCTTTCATTTTCTTACTGGCGGCCTATTTGCAATAAAGTGTGCCCAACGTGTCCATTTTATTTTCTTTATTTATGGCCCACAGGGCCGACTACGTGTGGTTCACCTGTGGGGCATCGGTGCCCTGTGGCCAAGGTCCGCCAGCAAGATTTCGGGCCCTCATGGCCGGTTCCAGCAGAGGGGCCATGCCCCAACCCATGGGGTCCATCAGTGGTGCTCGGCCACAGGCATGTGGTCCATAATGTGGTGCATCGATGCAGACAGCTGGTTCTGAGAGTGCCGGCCGCACAATGGCCGACTCACGCACGCTCCCCTCGGCACCCAATGGCGCACAGGTCATGTGGGAGACAAAAGAGACAATTGAGCGAGGGGTAAGGTCACAAGGGTACACATCAATAAGGCAATGCAAGGCGAAATGCGTACGGTGAGCGAAATGAGAAAGCTCGTCCCTACCGTACGTCACCCCCCCTGTCACCTACACTACCCTTGCCCTTACCCCATATGTACAAAAATCTACACATTACCAATCCGTCGCTACCGTCACGTCTTCCCCTTATTTCCCTCATACCAAATTCGTCTTCACTCCCCCACTATCCAAAATTTGCCATCACCCAATTCGTCATCAATCCTCATAAGGAGGAAGAGATGGAACAACAAAGCACAATGTCACACCCACGTCATGATGCGTCTCACAATCCAAAACATTTGCATCAAAAATAATTAAACATGGCATGGTGTGGAGTACCTGTCACCTCAGGTGAGTGGATGCAGATGGTGCGAGGAGATCCTTCATCCTAACTATCCTCTAAATGATTTTAACACACTTTACACTACCCGGGGTCCCTCCCTGCCAATCCATTGGCCAACTTACACTATGGGTTCTAAAAACCAATTCCCATTGACCAAACTGTGGTGCTTCTCAATTTGGGGTCTCACTCCCCCGATTCATCTCCCGGTGCCCTTGCACAATTTCTGGGCTGTGACGTGTAGCTCTCCCAGCAGGTCTACCCACCTGCACACCTCCACCACTGTAGTTGCCACCCGAGCTTACCTAGCTCCTCACCCTAACCTAACTAACTGGGGAAGACCCCTCCTGGTTCTGTCACCCCACTCGGTGCCCTCTGGCACTGGGCTACCCGGGTCCGTCCTCCGGATCCTCGGGCCCCATCCACAACAACTACTACCGGCTCCCAGAGCCCACCTGCGGCCTCACCTGGCCGACATCCTCACAGTGGTGGAGTGCCCAAACCAACTACACACACTAACAGGCTACACGCCCAGCCATTTCCACAACACTAATGCACCCATCCAAAGACCATTCTTTCACCCGCACCACAGATGCCAATATCCAACTACAATTTACCTATACCCTCTACCTAACACTTACTCTACCCGCCCCGGGTATCCGTGATGGGGGGGCACTCTTCCCCCATTCACACCTTCGCACCATCCACTCCACTCCACAATTTCCACCATACTCACTCCACGACCATCCATTCCAATACTCCATTTATTCCACACTACCATTCTCCATACCTGTTGTTGCACACCTGTGCACTCACACCTGGTGCCACCTGCACCCTCCTCCTCTTCCTGGACCATTTGGTCAGCACAATACACAATCACCTTCACTCACTCATACACTGCTCCACACACCTGTTCAGTTGCACACCTGTGCAATCACACCTGTTCAATCACACCTGTTCAATCCTCAAACACACGGCATCATCTCATCTAACTACTCCCCTCTGAAACTTGCGCTTCCCAGTCACCCCTTTAAACTATTGCGCTCCCACGTCATTATCATCCACTCTACTCTACCTGCGTCCCCACTACAGGTGTCATTGTCACTAACTAACCTTAACGTTACCTAATGTCATCTTCTAGGTCCCTACACACAATATCCTAACCCACCCGGGCTAGTTTTCACTGCCATATACCCCATAAGCTAGTGCTCCTTTGCCCCCCTTGGTGTGAGGGATGGTGGATTGCCCATCCCACCACATCGGGGAGGTCCTACTATCAATTTCGCACACCTAAATCCAACCAATCAAAAATTCTGCCAATCATCTGCCAATCACCGTACCAATCATCAAATTTTGCCTTTTTCTAATTTTGGGTCCAAAACACTATCCTCATCACCCGTCTACTTATTAGATCCTCTCGGTGCGCCAATTCCCTTCTAAAGCTCGGCTTCGTACAGCCGAGCAATGAATGCGGGTTGTTTTGTGCCAGCGGCTGGATACGTCCCACATTCGGGGCAGGGACGGGGGCTTACCCGGGCCGAGATCCCACGCACGACCTCGGCGTGGAGCCATCCAATGTCCCGATCTCGACCTGCCGGCACGTCTCAACAAAAAGTGGTCGCCATCACGACCCTTCCTATCGAGCTGCCCGCTCCGCCTAGTGGAGCACGGACGCGGCCGTTCCAAGCGAGGCCCAGCGTGGATCGCGTACGGCGGTCCTTTCGAACCCGCCGTGGCTGGGATCCCCGCTGGTTCTCGCGGCACGCGAAGCCCGGCACGCACCGAGGGCCCGATTCGGCTAAAAGTCGCTCTAACCGCTAACCCGGTTACCGTCGATGCCTAACCTGCATGCTTACACGCATACGCTACCCCTTTCTTGCTACTAGTACTACCTCCAGCTGTTCCCATGCTCCTCGTACCTTTCCTTACACACCTCGGTACACTCATTCCGCTCACCGACTTGGTCACACACCTGACCACCGAACACCTTGGCACACATTCATCGCTCGCACACCTCACCAACACACCTCTTCGCGCCCCTTCCTCGGTCACCTCCTCTGTGACAATCACAGGTGTGCTTTCACTCGCACACCCAACCACGTGCCTCACGACCAACTCAAGTGTGCATTCCCACACACGCTCTACCATTCCAGGTGTGCATCCTTCCATTCCAGGTGTACATCCTCGCTCACCTGTCACAACCAACTCACGCTCCGTGTCACTCTCACTACTCTCACCTCCATTCTTGACAGCGCACTCACCCTTACTCTCGACAGCGCACTCTTTCCTCATGCACCCGTCCGTTACACACCTTTCTTGCGCACACTCTTGCGCACACTCTCCCGTTACATCCTCTAACACTCACCACAGGCGTGCATTCTCCTTCACTCTTGACAGCGCACTCTTTCCCCATGCACCTGTCCGTTACACACCTTTCTCGCGCATCCTCTTTCGTTACTTCCTCCGTAACACTTACCACACCGCGCTTCCATGTGCTCCCTCGCACACGCGCTACGACCGACTCACTCTCGACAGCACACTCACTGGTCGGCGCGCACTTTTTCCTCACACACCCCATGGTCGGACATTCTCGCACACCTCTTTTTTCGCACACCCGACCTGTCACACACTTCACCAACGGCCTCTCACGAACACCCGGATCCATAGCAACCCCCAAGCCGACTGAAGCTTTCCTCACATCATATACATTGCCGAATATTTCGCCATTCACCTTGGCACCTCGTCTCCGCACCTCTTTTGCCACCTGCAAACTCTTTATTTGGTTAGTGAGCGGCACATCATGATTTGAACACAGACCTTGTACATATTCCATGACTTCCTCCTTTATCTCCCTCTTAGTTTCTGTCCGTCTCTTCTTAATTTCACTCACCTCTTCTTCCACTTCCTCTAATTTTTGCTTCACCTCTTTTATTTCCCGGTGCGTCTCCTCAAGTTCGTCCTCTAAGGCTACCGTGACCGTCTCTATGTGCGTCCTTACCTGCCGGTCGTTCGTTTCCATTACCTCTGTCACCTCGTCCACCCTCATTGTCAGTCCCTCGCGTACCATCTGACATTGCCTCTGTGTCGCTATTAAGTCATTTTTAATTTCTTTTTGTGTCGCTTTTAACCCTCCTAGTACCGCAGTGTTCCTTTGAACCTGCTCCACTAACTCCGTTTGTCCCTCTGTCAGCTGTTCCACCTCCTCAGTCAGATCTTCTATTCCCCCCTGTAACCTCGCCGTATTATTTCTCACCTCTTTCTCCATACGCTTCTCACCTCGCTTTACCTCCTCGCGTAGCCCCGAAACCTCCTCACTTACACCTCGTCGTATCCCCTCTTTCATCTCCTCCATCTCTTTTGTAGATGCCACCCTCATCTGTCCCAATTCATCCCTCTGAGCATCCAGTTTACTTTCTAACCCGATTTGCACCTCCTCTATCTGGTTCCCCATTCGTTTGATTTCCCTGGCAGATTGTTCCCCTATTTCCCGCAATTTGTCTTCCATCCTATTTTCTAACCCCATTAACCCATTTTTCACCCCCTCTAACCCATTGTCTAATCCCTCAAATTTATTGTCTAATCCCTCAAATTTAGCTTCTAGCCGTTCCCCCATTTCTCCCATTTTGCCCCCCATTTCTCCCATGTTGCCCCCCATTCGCTCACTATCAGCCCTCATTTGCTCACTCTGAGCATCCATCCGATTCCCCATTACCCCCATTTGGCCCTCCAATCGCTCCCCCTGAGCATCCATTTTTGCCATCATTTGAATCATAAAGACTCGCATGTACTCTGGCATCTCTGGCTCGGCTGCCGCGACCACGGGCGCAGCGCAATTTGGTACTGCTACGGTCACGGGCGCGGCAAAATTTGGTGCCGCTACACCCACGTGCGCGAGGGCGCCATTTTGTGCACCTGATACTCCCTCAACCGCCTCCTCATTGCTCCCCTCCATTTGATCCTGGGTTACTCCTAACCCCTCCTCTAGCTCACCCACCGGCATCCAATCGCCTTGACCAGCCATGGCGCGATTTCCAAAATTCGGGTTTTTGTAAAACAAAAGCAAATTTCGGCTACTTTGTAATTTTGAGCGCGTTAAACGCTTCAGGTCCGAATCCGACACTTCTGACACCAATTGTTACTGTCGCGGTTAAGATGTTATATTGACCGAGCGGTGGTGTATTACCGCGACCAAACAGTTCCCCCGATTCTTCCCCAACTCACCCGATTCACCCCAAACTTTGGCCGTATCGCACCGCAGCTGCCCAATCTGGAAAACTCTAAAACGACCGAATGCAAAGAGGAAAAGGAATAAGACGAGAAGACGGACAGAAGAGTAATTGGATTTATTATTTACACATATAAGTAGGAAGCGAGCAGTCACGTTTATTTACAGGGACATGAGACGCAGGTGACACAGTGCAATCTTTAGCTTATACAGACTTATTGTTACTACCCAGGACAGCACGAACAAAACAAACTCACGTACGCAAATGGATGGAAATTGCAGGCAGGAATGACAGGAGGTGGGTGGCTGGAGGAAGGCCCGGAGCTGGCTGGAGTTTGATCCCGCACGGGACGTCGGGCTGGACCTCGACGGCCGCCGATCCTGTCGTGTGCGCGGGGTAGCGGGTCGGAGCTGCTTGGTGGAGCCAAGCCAACGCTGCTGGTGGGGGGTCTGGCGTGACGGGTTCTCTCGCGTGACGGGTTCTCTCGCGTGACGGGTTCTCTCCTCTCTCTTTCGTTTGTCCAACCACTCTTTCTCCAACGCAACGACTCAACGCAACCACTGACCACCCCTGATGACCAACTCAGCTCTTGTCATGGACCTCTCCACGCGCTCTTGCTCTGACGACCCAGCTCCTTTCCCTGTACTCGTCTCTCCTCTGTAAAAGCTCATCTCTCGTGGGGGCGTCTCTCATGGGTTATATATAGCCCCACCCTTGAACCTTTGCGAACCTCCCCGATCGCTCTTCCTCCGCCCTCTCAAACCAAACCCCTCATGCTCGGTTGGTTGTTCGGGGCTGGCTCACTCCTCCCCTCTATGACGAGGTGGAGACACGCCTTTCTTCCCCAACCCTGCCTCGTGGTCAATGGCGGATGAAGGGAAAACCGCCCAACATGCAGTTGGCAATGCGAATTGCAATTGATGAAAAGGGGGGAATGGAAGTGTTGGGAGTGGGAATGAAGGGAATCTATCTCTTTCACTGGTGCAATGGAGTATTTCAATTAATGGGAGACACAGCCTTACCCTAAAACACAGAATAAGATATAACTATCGAACAGGGGTATTCTATTATTGGCTGACGTGTATGCTTGTGGACTAATTATGGGATGCCCTTTGACCTTTACACAGCTCCGGAGGCAGGAGGCGCAGAATAACAATAATAATAATAATAAAGCACACAATTAAAAAATATATACAGTCCTCATATCCGCAACAATATATATATATATACGTACATGTTGAAATATGATATAACATTGAGGTGTGCTCCACTATTGTGATTATCTTGTCCACAGAACCTTTTGTACACACCTGGTACTGTAATGGTCAGAGCGTCACTTTGTAATGGTACTGTAACTCCTGGTACTGTAATGGACACTCAGTGTCTGGAAGGTCAGTGGTTTGAATCCTGGTCGGGTCCTATCAAAGACTTTTTAAAATGGTACATGCGACTTCCTTCCTTGAAGCTCAGCATTTATTAAAATCAAGTATGGAGAAACAACCATAGGTTGGCAATGATCGTGCAAGCTATGATGCTTAAGGCTTAATGGCCTCCTCCTATGTTGAAGTTCCTTGTCAGGGAAGATATATTATTTATAAGGCACTATCTCAGTTGCAACTAACAGAGGTTGCAAAGTAGTTTTTGGTTCATTACATTTAATCACTGTCTTTTCTAAATATAGGAATCTGTCATGGGAAAGTACATTTGTTTTATGAAGTTATTTTCACTTTTATATGATACATTAAGCCCTTGTCTTGAAAAAATATTACTGAGCTATGATGGATACTAAATGTAAACTTGTGGCATAACAAAACAGCTGACGCTACAATGGTAACATAATGACAAATGGGAAGCAGGGAAACAATGAGACATTAAAATAAACCTCTGAGAAAACAAACAATTTGCAGCGAATGTGGGGTTACAGCCATTAACCCCTTCATGTTTGCGATCCCTACAGCTTCTCTCCCCTGCCCACATCTGAGTGCTCCCACTCCATCTCTCACCTCCCCATAGGGATGTACCCTGCTCCCACCACATGTCCTCCTGACCTCACCCAGTGTCTCATTTCCCTCACACAGTGTCTCATTTCCCCCACACCCAGTGTCCTCCTGATCTCAATCAGTGGCTCACTGCCTACACCCCAATTCCCCCCGGTGTACACGCATCCCCCGTGTCACATCCTCCTCCCCCACCTGCATATCACACCCTTGTGCCCACCCCACCGTTTCTGCTCCTATATATATATATATATATTGTTGCGGATATGGGATTTGGCCTCCATCCATATCCGCTTGTAAATATTCCCCTATTTCCCCAATACTCCCCAACTATCCCCAATCCCCCATTCCCTAGTCCCATTGTCTGTAAACAACACTCTGTAGAACCGACCTTCCCCTATTTCCCCCATTAAATGTCGCACCCAGGTTCACCGCATCTCACGTAGACAACTATAGGACATCTTGCTAGTTATTCTTAGTCTATGTCAGTTAAGGACTCGTTTCCATTAATTCTGACTCTTCGTTGCACCAGAATGTGATTGTATGGCACCGTTAGAAAGTTTAGGACCTCCCAATACCTCCCCGCAGCTCTTCCTCATGGTACAACAACAACTACAACAACAGCGGCGGCGGCGCGGGGAGTGTGCGTCCTCACTCCGGCTTGGTTAGCCGCCATTGAGCATGTGCTCCGACGGGGTTACCACGCAGGGGCTCGCTGTCAGCTCCTCGTCAAGGGCGGAGCCCGGTAACCCCCCGCAGCCAATGGAAGCGGCGGACCGATTCCATCTGGGGCGGAGCTAACGAGCCGAGGGCGTGTCACTCCCCGCTGGACATGCGCAGGAAGAGGGAGGTGACGTCAGATGCGCCTCAGCTTGGAGAGAAAAGGACGCCACCTCCAGCGCGACGATACCTCCCCGCATCTCTGGACCGGACCGGGTCGATTCTGCCCCTGAGCCAAGGTGCACCTTGAGCTATCGACTGCCTGCCCTTCCTTGCCATCAATCCCTGTGTAAGTCAGTCTTGTCCCGTTTGTCTGTGGTCTGTCGGGGATAGATAAGACTGTGTCTAAGTGCCCATCTTTCTGTGCTTTACCTCTTACCGTGTAATCTACCCGTTTCTGCATCACCAATTATAGCCTCCTCCGGAGGTCTTGAGAACTGTACCCCTTGTGTCGTTGCATTAATCCCAGCCGTTGTGTCCTTTCCTTCATTGATTTAGCGTAGCGCGATTCGGCCAACGTTCGAGTGGAATCGGGCGGGATAGGGTTCTAATCGGGGAGTAACTGTGCGGACGCGGTAATACCAAACCGCTCGGTAAACTAACATCTAACACCGCGTCTGTAACAATTGGTGTCGAGGAGTGAGATCGGACCCGAAGCGCGCTTAAAGCGCTCAAAATTACAAGTGACCGAAATTTGATTGTGTTTTACAAAAATAAAAACCCGAATTTTGAAAGTCGCGCTATGGCAGATCAAGACGGCTGGGTTCCGGTAGAGGAGAGTGAGGCAGGGTCGATCCAGGACCAAAATGAGGGACATGAGGAGAGCGAAGCAGTGAGGGTGGCAGGTTCGCAAAATAGCGTCGTCGCGCACGAGGTTACGGGCGCGCAAAATGGCGCCTCACACATGGCCACGGCGACCGCGCCCGCGACCGTAGTAGCGCCACCGGTGGATTTGAACCTTTTTTTTATGCAAATGAAGGCCCTTATGGACAAGAATAGCGAAGAAATGGAAAGCAGAATGATGGGGGTAATGGGGAACCGGATGGATGCTCAGAGTGAGCAAATGAGGGCTGATAGTGAGCGATTGGGGGGCAGAATGGGGGGCAAAATGGGAGAAATGGGGGAACGGTTAGAACAAAGGATGGGGTCCAATAGCGAGAAATTGAGGGAGGACATGGGGGCCCAGATCGGAGGGTTAGGGAGTAGAATAGAGGGATTAGACAATAGATTAGGGGAAATACAGGAGGGGTTAATGGGGGTAGAAAACAGAATGGCCGTTCAGGAGAATCAAATGGAAGGGATGAAAAAGGGGTTAGAGGGGTTAGAAAACAGTATGGAAGGCAAATTGAGGGACATGAGGGACCAAGCGGAAAGGGAAGTTAAACAAATGGGGCAGCAGATAGAGGGGGTCAGAATGGGGGTAGAAACTAAACTGGATGCTCACAGGGAGGAAATGGAGCAGATGAGGGTGGCATCTGGGCAGGAGATGCAAGTGATGGGAGAAGAGATCAGAAAAGGGGTGAGTGAGGAGGTCGGAGGAGTGCGCGAGGAGGTGAGGCACTGTAAGGAGCGCATGGAGAAGGAGGTGAGAAAGGGGACTGTAAAATTGCAAGGTGGTATAGAGGAGTTGACACTGGGAGTAGAACAACTGACAGTGGGACAAAAGGAGTTGGGGGACCAGGTAAAGAAGAACACAGCGGTAATAGAGGGTTTAAAATCGACACAGAAGGAGATGAAAAAGGACGTAGGGGTAATTAAAAAAGAGTGTCAGACGGTACATGAGGACCTGACGAGGAAAATGGACAAGGTGGTAGAGGTGATGGAGGTTAAAGAGCGGGAGGTGCGGGAGCACATAGAAAAAAATAAAGTGGAGTTAGAGGAAGAACTTAAAGGGGCGCACGAGGAGATGAAGGAGGTGAAGCAGAAATTAGAAGAAGTGGAAGAAGGGGTGAGCGAAATTAAGAAGCGACGGAGAGAGGATAAGAAAGAGATAAAGGAGGAAGTAAAAGAATTGGTCCAAAGTCTGTGTTCGGATCGTGATGATGTGCTCATTAACCGGATGAGGGATTCGCAGGTGATGGAGGAGAAGCGAAGAGAAAGAGGACCCGGTGTAAGTGGTGACCAATATGGTCGTGCGATGATGCGCCAGGTGATTTAATAAGCTTGGGGGTCGAGATAGACCCGGATGTTCGTGAGAGGCCAAGAGTGAGGTGTATGGCTGGTCCGGAGGGTATGGAACGAGAGGTGCGAGGTGTGGGTGAGCAAGGTTGTGGTGGTATGGAATGGGTAGCGGGTTGCGGAAGTGTGACCCATGCATCGACACCAACAGGGGTAGTTGTTAGAGGGACAGGGGAGGCACGAGAGCCCCTTGGGGGTAATGTACTGTGGGGGCCCGGCCGGTTCGGCCCCGCGCTGACCCCGCAAGGGGCGACGCACGGGGTCCGGCAGGCGGGCAACGACTCGCATACGAGGTGGTCCCACAAGGTCCCACTCGCGCCGTATGACGGCAAGAGTGATCTACGCGCGTACCTGGCGCAGTTTGACTGTGTGTAAGGGCAACGGTTGGGGTGAGGACGAAGGTGGAGTACACCTGGTGGCCGCATTGCGCGGCGCGGCGGCGGAGGTGCTGACGGCATTACCAGCAGGTGCTCTCACCCTGCCAGCCCTCCGCGACGCCCTAATTAATCGATTCGGCATTGAACAGCAGAGCGAGCTTGTTAAAGCTCAGCTCGCGCTGCGAAAACGCAAGCCCCAGGAAGCCATCGGGGAACTTGCCCACGACATTCGCCGCGCAGTGGGGATCGCACATGCTAGCATGGCAGCGGATTCCCGGGAAAGCCTGGCGCTGGACCATTTTATCCAGGCCCTCCCGGATATTGAGCTCCGGCAACAGCTCGCCATGTGGCGCCCGCAGACTCTGAGCCAGGCGGCTGACGCTGCGGCCCGTTGGGAAGCAGCGAGGCCCCTGGCCCGGGGGGGGGGGGGGGGCGAGCGTCACGCAATGGCGGTCCGCCAGGTGGGACCCCCGATGGAGGGCGGACCCCTTAGGGGGCCCGCCCCCGACGTGAGTCCTGACCTAGCGGGCATGGTCCGGAGGCTGGTGGACCAGCGCCTGGCGGGACCTGGACCATGGCAGGCGGCCCCGGAGGTGGCCTGCGGTGGACCACGAGCGGGTAATCCAATTCGGACCTACAGGGGGGGAAATTTGGAATTCCGGAGACAAGCACCTTATCAGGTGAGGTGCTATACTTGCAACCGTCTGGGTCACCTGGCGCGGCACTGTCGAGCCACGCGCCGGGATGATCCCCGGCGGTTGAGGTCCTCAACTCCGCCCAGGGAGGAGCGGGTTAGCCGACCCCAGACACCCCCCCGCCAGACCCCGGGAAACTAGAAGGTGTCGGGCACGTAGGGCGGTGTTCGGCAGAAGAGGATGGAGGAGAGCCCTCATTGACGCGACAGGTCATTTATTGTGGCCAAATTGGAACCGGTAGCCTGACAATCAGATGCAAAATTGCCGGCGTGGGGGTAGACGCCGTAGTGGACACAGGAGCTAGCGCCACGATCATCAGCCCTGTGGTCCTTGATTCGAGCGCAGGTGGCTGGGATAAGATCCAGCGCCTGCAAAATTATAGTTTGCAACTTGCTACCGGGGTAACGGCCCCGATCATAGGGCGTGGTTCTGTGACCCTCAAGTTAGGGTCGGTAAGGAGGGAGATAGATGTTTGGGTGGCGGAGGTGTGCGACCCATGTTTAATAGGGTTGGATTTGTTGACTGCCAGCGGTTGTAAAATCGACTTGTGCCGGGGGATCCTGCAGGTGGGAGTAGAAGAGCTGCCGTTAGGGGGAGTGAGCACGGCCGAGAGAGTGGAGCTGGAGGCTTCCGAGGCCGTGACCATCCCCCCAAGGGCCGAGGCGATAGTGCCGGCCCGGTGGGCAGCTCGCCCAACATGGCAGGAGTCCTGCGGCCTGGTCGAACCGGTGGCAGCGCAGTCCATACCTGGTTTAATCGTAGGCCGCACCCTTGTAAAAACGGACGGACCGGTAGTGGCCGTCCGAGTAATAAATATAAGTACAGAACCACGCACTATAGTAAGGGGCACGAGGGTAGCTGGCTGCACCCCAGTTAAGGAAGTCGCGACAGTGAGGGGCGAGAACGTCCAGCCGAGCCGGCCCCGGGGGGAGCCTTCAATAAGAAGTAGGAATTGGCCCGATCCCATTTGCGAGATGGTAAATCGTAGTAGCGTAGAGTTGGGAGGTACCCAGAGGGAGGCCTTACACAAACTGGTTGGGTCCCATTTGGACCTCTTCTCCCTGTCCACCGAGGATATTGGACGTACGGGCCTGGTGAAACATCAGATCCACACCGGTGAGGCCCGGCCTATTCGTCAGGCCGCCCGACGGCTCCCTTGGAGCAAGAGGGCGGAAGCTGACGAGCAGGTTGAAAAAATGCTCGACGCAGGCGTGATCGAGCCCTCGGGAAGTCCTTGGATGTCACCTGTTGTGCTGGTCAAAAAGAAGGATGGGACCACGCGGTTCTGCGTGGACTATCGCCAGCTAAACAACGTGACACTCAAGGACTCATATCCCCTGCCAAGGATTGATGACACCCTCGATGCCGTTGCGGGCTCAAATTGGTTCTCAACTTTGGACCTCAAGAGTGGGTATTGGCAGGTGGAGATGGATAGGGCAGGGAAGGAGAAAACGGCATTTTCCACAGGTAAGGGACTGTATCAGTTTACTGTGATGCCGTTTGGTTTGTGTAACGCCCCCACCACCTTTGAAAGATTGATGGAGCATGTACTAGGCGGCATGCCATGGCAATCATGCCTGGTGTACCTGGATGACGTCCTAGTACATGCCAAAACGTTCCCCCAGGCAGTAGCTAATTTGGACCAGGTGTTCGGGTGCCTCAGACAGGCAGGGTTGAAGCTGAACCCGAGTAAGTGCACCTTGTTTGTCAAGGAGGTGGCCTATTTAGGCCACGTCATCGGTTGCGAGGGGGTAAAAACGGACCCAGACAAAATTAAAGCGGTAGAGGAGTGGCCCGCACCACGTACCATCAAAGAGGTGCGGGGATTTTTGGGACTCTGCTCCTACTACCGGCGCTTTGTGGCGAAATTTGCGGAGTTGGCCCGTCCCCTCCACCGGCTTACGGAGAAGGGGACGCGATTTAATTGGACACGGGAGTGCCACGAGGCCTTCCAAAAATTGAAGGGGTGTCTAACATCCGCACCCCTTCTAGCTTACCCCACTAGCAACGGGGCATTTACCCTGGACACGGATGCGAGCCAGGAAGGATTGGGCGCAGTTTTGTCTCAGACACAGGAGGGCGTGGAGAGAGTGATTGGTTATTATAGTCGGGCCTTAAGTAGGCCCGAGCGAAATTATTGCGTCACTCGCAAAGAGTTATTGGCTATGCTGGCTGCCATGAACCATTTCCACCCGTACTTGTACGGGCGGAAATTTTTGGTTAGAACTGACCATTCCTCCTTGCAATGGCTCCTTCGGTTCAAGGAACCAGAGGGCCAAATTGCAAGGTGGTTGGA
The DNA here is from genome assembly GCF_964187855.1 of Myxine glutinosa. NCBI lineage: Eukaryota > Metazoa > Chordata > Myxini > Myxiniformes > Myxinidae > Myxine > Myxine glutinosa. The sequence goes on along the minus strand of NC_136270.1, from coordinate 35,416,190 downwards.
AAAGTTGCAGCAGTACGATTTTGATGTGGCCCATAGGGCCGGGAAGGCCCATGGTAATGCGGACGCACTCTCTCGGCGTCCTTGTCTGGGGGGAAACTGCAAATTTTGTGCGAGACACGAGGAGAGGGAACAATTGGGCGATTCGGACCCGACCCTCGTTGTCCGGGCAACCCGGGTGAGAGGGCCAATTTTGCCACTAACCGCAGATGAGGAATTCGGAACTTTGGCATGGAGCACGGCCCAGCAGGAGGATCCTGTCCTGGGGCCAGTGTTCAATTGGGTCAAATTGGGGCAAAGACCTAATGGGGAAGAGGTCACCCCCCTCGGGGCACAGACCAAGGCGTATTGGGCTCAGTGGAAAACCCTGGAATTGAAGGATAATATCTTGTATCGCAAGTGGGTGGAGGTTCCCTCTGATAAAACTTCCTGGCTGGTGGTAATCCCAAATAAATTTAAGACCGATATATTGCAACAGGTGCATGGTACCCGCCCCGGTGGCCATTTGGGCAGGACAAAGACGACATCGCAGGTACGCCGGAGGTTTTATTGGGTGAATATGGGGCGCGACATACAGGACTGGTGTCGGAGATGCGACGCCTGTACTGCCAAAAAGGGACCAGCATGGAGGATGAGGGCCCCCTTCAATTACACCAGGTGGGGGCCCCCCTAGAGCGGGTGGCCATGGATATCCTAGGCCCACTACCCCGCACCTGCCTAGGTAATAAGTACATCCTCGTTGTGATGGACTACTTCACCAAGTGGCCGGAGGCCTACGCCCTCCCCAACCAAGAAGCAGGGGTGGTAGCGCAGGCCTTCGTGGAAGGATTTGTGTGCCGGCATGGGATTCCACAGGAGTTGCACACCGACCAGGGACGAAATTTTGAGAGCAAATTGCTAAAAGATGTGTGCAGTCTCCTGTCAATTCGGAAAACAAGAACAACGCCTTTAAGACCTCAATCTGACGGGATGGAAAGATTCAACCGAACTTTAATCCAACAACTGGCACTGTTCACCGCCACCCGTCAGGATGACTGGGACGAACATCTCCCTTATTTGCTCATGGCCTACCGAACCAGCCAGCACGGGGCCACCGCATGCAGTCCAGCGTTGCTTATGTATGGGCGGGAGTTACGGGCTCCCGCCGACTTGCTATGCGGTCCCGTGCCAGACACAGTGGTTAACCCGCCGAGGGAGGGGTACGCACGTCACCTAGAGGAAGGCATGGAGCTAGTCCATGCCTTCGCGCGCCGCCAACTCCATCTGGCGGGGGAAAAGATGAAGCGCAGGTACGACCACCGGAGCCAGGGGAGTCAGTACACTCCGGGGATGAAGATTTGGTTCTTCAATCCCCGGAGGAGGAAGGGTAGGTGCCCGAAACTCACCTCTCCCTGGCAAGGCCCGGGGGTCGTCCTGTCGCAAGTCTGTGACGTGGTAGTAAAAATCAAAATGGGGCCACGAGCCCTCCCTCGGATCGTCCACGCCGACCGGATAAGGCCTTACACCGGCGAGCAGGCGCCCCCGTGGATTGCCTCGGCTTTAGATGCCGAGGCGGGACCCAGTACCTCTGAATAAGGGGGGCTTATTAGTGCCAGAGGACTGGGGGATTGATGAGCGATGGGCCCGGTGGGTAAGGGTGGCATCCCTGCCACCCTTCCCATGGGGGGCAAATGCGCTATAGTTTATGGGGTGTATGGCAGTGGAAACTAGCCCGGGTGGGTTAGGTTATATTGTAGGGATCTAGCGAAGATGACATTAGGTGACGTTAAGGTTAGTTAGTGACTGATACCTGTAGTGGGGACGCAGGTAGATTAGTGTGGATTATAATGACGAGGGAGCGCAATAGTTTAAAGGGACGACTGGGAAGCGCAAGTTTCAGAGGGGAGTAGTTAGCTGAGATGATGCCGTGTGGTTGAGAATTGAACAGGTGTGATTGCACAGGTGTGCAACTGGACAGGTGTGTGGAGCAGTGTATGAGTAGTGAGTGTTGTGGATCAGCGCGAATGCGCTTTGGGGAGAGAAGGGTGCAGGTGGCACCAGGTGTGAGAGCACAGGGGTGCAAGTACAGGTGTGGAATACATGGAGTATTGGAATGAGTGGTGTGGAGAGAGTTGGAGTAAGTGGTACGGAGTGGTGTGCATGGTGCGAAGGTGTGGATGGGGGAAGAGTGGGCCCCTTTCACGAGTACCCGGGGCGGGTAGTGTAAGTGTTAGGTAGAGGGTATAGGTAAATTGTGGTTGGATATTGGCATTTGTGGTGCGGTTGCAGAATGGTATTGTGGATGGGTGCATTAGTGTTGTGGAAATGGCTGGGCGTGTAGCCTGTTAGTGTGTGTAGTTGGTTTGGGCACTCCACCTCTGTGAGGATGTCGGCCAGGTGAGGCCGCAGGTGGGCTCTGGGAGCCGTTAGTGTCAGTGGGTGCCTGAGGATCCCGGGTGTGGATCGGGCAGCCCGTGCCAGAGAGGGCACTGAGGGGGTGAGAGTGCGAGAGGGCCTTCCCCAGTTAGTTAGGTTAGGGTGAGGAGCAGGTAAGCTCGGGTGGCAACTACAGTGGTGGAGGTGTGCAGGTGGGTAGACCTGCTGGGAGAGCTACACGTCACAGCCCAGAAATTGTGCGAGAGCACCGAGTGTTGAATCGGGGGAGTGAGACCCCAAATTGAGAAGCACCACAGTTTGGTCAATGGGAATTGGTTTTTAGAACCCATAGTGTAAGTTGGCCAATGGATTGGCAGGGAAAGACCCCGGGTAATGTAAAGTTGTTAAAGTCATTTAGGAAATAGTTAGGATTGATGAACCTGTCGCACCATACGCAGCCACTTACCTGAGGTGATGATGATGACTCCACACCTGTGTTCCTTTGTTTTGTGTTGCAGGAAAGGAGAATTGCTGGGTGGATTTGTGAGACGCATCACGACGTGGATGAGACATTGGGGTGATTCCATCTCTCCCTCCCTAGGAGGGACTGATGATGAATTGGTGATGGCAAATTTTGATGTTGAGTTGGAGATGGCAAATTTTGATGAGGGTTGGAAATGGCAAATTTGATTGGTTAGGAGGGAGAGAAGACGAATTTGGTTTATGGGAGGAACGGGGAAGACAGTAGGGACGTTTGTTGATGTGTAAAATAGATGTTTATGGGTAGTGTTGTGTTTTGTGGATACAGTAAGGGGTAAGGGAGGGGCCATGTAGGTTACCTGGTGGGGGGGGCGTACGGTAGGAACGTACCTGTCTCACCTGGTTCCCATGTGCCCCCAGTGTGCATTACCTTACATTGCGTGCACTTTTGCGCCCTTACCACCTTACTCACTTGTCTTCTTTTTTTGTCTCCCACCTCCGAGGATCTGGCTTTGGGGCAGAGAGAGAGGAGAGAGAGGTGCTGGCTCCGCAGTTGTGGGCCTGTACTTTCGCTGCTTGCTGCCTGGATCGATACACCATATGGACCGCAATTTTTGTGGCCGCCCACCATGGACCGCAGTTCTCTTGCGGGCAAGCACCACCCGTTGATGGACCTATGGGTCAACGTGGCACCTATGCCATACAGGTGAACCACTTTTAGTTGGCCCCCTGACGGCCACAATACAGAAATGGACGCGGTTGGCGCCTTTCTTTATTTTTGAAGGAAGCCAGAACACCAAGTGGGCTCCAAGGCAAGACCAGCGGCAGAACATCGGCCGGCTGCGACACCACCGGTGACTATGAACATTTTATTGGTGCACCGGATGGTGCTGACTGTGTTATGGGGTGGTGCTTTTGGTGCTTGGATGGGGTGCTCTGCACATTATTAAAGGCCGTAAGGCCACAGGGCACTCGTGGGTTGGTGTATCGATGCTGGCATGCGTGCTCTCTCTATGCATAACATCTGCATGTGTTCCTCAAAGAACAGGTCCTGGATCGTAGTGTAAATATCAGTGTAGTCTTGTGTAAATAATGCTCCCTACCGGCTGTATGTTTAGTTTGAGGATTCTTTCTGCGATTCGGTTATCCTGTGGGTGTGTTTCTGTGAGGAGAAGGGTGCAACGTCGCAGGGGGACATATTTACTCATTTGTGAACATCTGTAAAACTGTCGCACTCAGGGTTGAGTTAATAGTAGAGGGAACTACATCTGAGTGCCACACTAACGTAGGTAAAAATTTATCGGGTCGGGACACCCCGAGGTAGAGAAGGGTGCAATGTTGCGGATATGGGATTTGGCCTCCATCCATATCCGCTTGTAAATATTCCCCTATTTCCCCCAATACTCCCCAACTATCCCCAATCCCCCATTCCCTAGTCCCATTGTCTGTAAACAACACTCTGTAGAACCGACCTTCCCCTATTTCCCCCATTAAATGTCGCACCCAGGTTCACCGCATCTCACGTAGACAACTATAGGACATCTTGCTAGTTATTCTTAGTCTATGTCAGTTAAGGACTCGTTTCCATTCATTCTGACTCTCCGTTGCACCAGAATGTGATTGTATGGCACCGTTAGAAAGTTTAGGACCTCCCAATACCTCCCCGCAGCTCTTCCTCATGGTACAACAACAACTACAACAACAGCGGCGGCGGCGCGGGGAGTGTGCGTCCTCACTCCGGCTTGGTTAGCCGCCATTGAGCATGTGCTCCGACGGGGTTACCACGCAGGGGCTCGCTGTCAGCTCCTCGTCAAGGGCGGAGCCCGGTAACCCCCCGCAGCCAATGGAAGCGGCGGACCGATTCCATCTGGGGCGGAGCTAACGAGCCGAGGGCGTGTCACTCCCCGCTGGACATGCGCAGGAAGAGGGAGGTGACGTCAGATGCGCCTCAGCTTGGAGAGAAAAGGACGCCACCTCCAGCGCGACGATACCTCCCCGCATCTCTGGACCGGACCGGGTCGATTCTGCCCCTGAGCCAAGGTGCACCTTGAGCTATCGACTGCCTGCCCTTCCTTGCCATCAATCCCTGTGTAAGTCAGTCTTGTCCCGTTTGTCTGTGGTCTGTCGGGGATAGATAAGACTGTGTCTAAGTGCCCATCTTTCTGTGCTTTACCTCTTACCGTGTAATCTACCCGTTTCTGCATCACCAATTATAGCCTCCTCCGGAGGTCTTGAGAACGGTACCCCTTGTGTCGTTGCATTAATCCCAGCCGTTGTGTCCTTTCCTTCATTGATTTAGCGTAGCGCGATTCGGCCAACGTTCGAGTGGAATCGGGCGGGATAGGGTTCTAATCGGGGAGTAACTGTGCGGACGCGGTAATACCGTGTAATACCAAACCGCTCGGTAAACTAACATCTAACACCGCGTCTGTAACAATATATTGTTACGGATCTCGGTTTCCGCACTCCCCTTACCGAGGGGGGTTTAATCCCCTCGTCTTTTAAGCTGGCCGTCCGAGTCCTGGAACTATCTCGCCACTTCTGGTCAGCGCTGAATAGGATAGTAGGCCAATTATTCCTATGACCTAATTACCAGCGCCTTCCGGTAAGCGAGGAAATGAGCCCCGCCCGAGCCGCGACTGTAATGGACACGCCGAGCGAAGCAAGCCACGACTCAGGCCGTTAACAAAAGACTAACCCGATTTTAAAGCGTTTGGCCAAAATCGCGCCACAGGTACTCAATGGGGAAAAGACTAAAGCGATCGGGGAAGAATGAAACCAAAAGGGTAAGAAATAACAGACATTTATTAATTATTTACAAAACCAAAGAAACCAAAGGAGAAACGAAAGCAATATACAGAAGAAGAAGAAGACACAGGGCAAGCCTTAAAACAGTCTTATATTATTTCCCAGACAACAAACAGGACAGACAACAGACTTACACGACAAGAGAATAGCAGGCAGGAATCACTGGACGAAGGAGAAGGGTCTGTGCAGGTGAGAGGGTAGGGCAGTCCGGGCCGGTGCGCAGCGTCGAAGGCCGCTCCAGTCCACGCTACGGGCTCGAGGCGAACAGCCAGCGGCAGCTCCACGTATTCGTTTTCACACCCACGGTCAGACAATGTCAGTTGACGATTGTATTGTGGTCGCCGTCACGGACCCACTTGCCGGATCACCTCTCTCTCTCGTGCCTTCTCACCGACCCTCTCTGCCTTCTTCGTCCAACTCACTCAACTGGCCAAGCAGTCCCTTGCAGCCGCTTTTATTGCTGTGTTGGAAATCAAGCCGCCGGCTCTGATGACCCGCCTACCGGTTGGCTCACCGCGGTGCTGGTTGGCCGGTAAGGGCTTGCTGACTCCACCTCCGATGACGAGCTGACGTGCCACACCTTGTTCTGGTGGCTCCTCCCCCTTCTTTCTCGGCTTGACCGCATGGCTAATGGCGGCTGGTGGGGAGTTAGAAAACCACTCGCACAGCTTTTGAAAGGAACTTTGGGCCTACTCTTATTTGATTAATGCAATGCAGATTCAACTATTGGGAACAGGTACTTAACTGAAACACATAATAATGAGATAACTACAGAGAGGTCCTATGGTTCGCTACGTGTTGTTCATGGACTAACTAATATATATATACACAGACTTGGCATTTAATATGGAATATTTTTTTTGTGGGGGTGAACTTACTTTTCAAGATGACTTAGAACCAAAAGTTCATTGGAATTATGTTGAAATTATTCTAGATTTTGTTAATGTGACCTTTAAAAGAAACAAAAACCACATTTGACATTTCGAAGCAAATAAATTGATCCTTGAAAGTGATGTAAACTGATATCGAACTCAATTCACGGACAGTACTGTGTTAAACTTCTGTGCGTTTTCCAGAAGTATCTCTTTATTTTTCACATCAGCCCAAAAATTTTTTTTAACAAAAACAAAAGTTAAATTACGACTGGGATTACGGACAGTAAAATTACAGTTCAGTACTTCGTGTAACCCTCACGAGCATTCAGGAGAGCACATACATGTTGAGGCATGCTGTTCACGAGATTTGCCAAGGTTTGGACAGGAATCGCTTGCCATGCAGTGACAATAGCCTGCTGCAATTCATGCACAGAGGCAGGCTGCTGGTCCAAATTGTCGATTTGACACGTTAATTCTGCCCACAAGTTCTCCATCGGATTCATATCCGGGGACATGGGGGACATTTTTAGGGTGGCATAGTTCCGAACCCGAAGGATCGGTAACCGACACAATTTCGGTCTTCGAGGCCGGCCGATAGGCACAGTGTGACCAGAAGGGACGAGGTTCTCCTGACCACGTGGCCCTCGACTTGGTGGGGTTTGTCCGCACAATGTGGGCGCTTTCAGGATGAACTTTAGCCGGGGAGCGTTTGGGCGCCCCGGTCTGATACTGCCGCCCACGCGCAGAACAACTTGTGAGTGCACGTGGGTCCCGGCGGTCCCACTGGCCTAGCGCTACCATGTTTAGACAGCGAAATCCGTCCCCGGGCACCGGCACCTACTCCCGGAAGTTTGAGAGAATAGCGGCGCCAGGCACGGTAGGACACCCGCAGAGCCCCGGCGGACCAGGGACGCGCGAGCCTACGCGTTAGCGTGCTACGGCGGAATCAAACGGCTTCGGCCACGGCCAGGTCGATACTCGGCCCGGCCGCACCGGAAATGAACTGGTTCGACACCCGCGCTAGAGAGGTCGCGGGCGACTGAGATGTATTAACAAATTAATTAATTAATTTGAGACGTCCGATTTCTAGTGTTTGGAAATTTGGAAGAGCTTGACCCTAGCCTTTCCCTTGCGAAGGCAAGGAGGAACTTAACACTTAACACTTTAGCTTAGCTTGAAGTACACCCTGACCAGCGCTCACGGTGGGACGGCAAGGCAACCAGAAGGGACGAGGTTCTCCTGACCACGTGGCCCTCGATCTGGGAAGCGAGAGGCATTCCATTAGTGGACGCGCCCCTCACGCCCGACTTTTGGGCGGCCCCGGCAGGCCGTTTGTTTTGACGTTCCGTGACGGGCCCCGCACCCCCACCTCCGGGCCGACCGGGCGACCGGAATGAATCCCGGTGTCCCGATCCGAACCTTCAGAGCGGGCCGGCTGGGGAGTGACTGGCACCCCGTACCTGCACTCTCCGTCCCTGCGGTCCCAAATACCGGAACCACCCGAATACCACTTTATTCGACAAAATGAGGTGCGGCCTACATCTTGGCAAGGCCGCGTGACGTCATCGTGCTTTCACCTTTAAAGACTTATTTGATATAAGTTAATATTTTGATATAAGCCTTAGAAAACCAACCCTATATAAGTCAATACCTTCAACGACACAGGCGCGCATTCGTGCCGCGTGACGTGGTGACGTCATCGCGCTTTCACCTTAAAAGACTTATTTGATATAAGTTAATATTTTGATATAAGCCTTAGAAAACCAACCCTATAGAAGTCAATACCTCCAACGACACAGGCGCGCATTCGTGCCGCGTGACGTGGTGACGTCATCGCGCTTTCACCTTACAAGGCTTATTTGATATGTTAATATTTTGATATAAGCCTTAGAAAACCAACCCTATAGACTCCATATGTCCACCTCATATGCTCTACAAAAGAAAACCACTCCATATGCTCTACACCACGGTCAGCAAGAAAGTGTTGGATCATGTGAGCACGATGAGGCCGTGCATTGTCATCTTGGAAGACAAAGTTTCCTCGAAAGGCTGCACGAACAAATGGAAGGAATGTTTCTTCCAGAATGGCCCTGTGCTTGAACTGGTTCAGGTTTCCATTCAGAACAACCAGGTCAGTTTTGCCCCCTGCATGAAAAGCAGCCCAAACGGTCACCCCACCACCTCCAGCTTGGACTCTTGGCACTATAAATCTTCGTTGTAGGCTTCATGCACTTGTCTGCGCACTCGGACGCGGCCATATTGACGATAGACCAGAAATCTAGACTTGTCACTGAAGATCACGTGATTCCAGTGTCCTGGCTGCCATTGACGGTGCTCTCTGGCCGACTGCAATCGGCGCTGGCGGTGATGTCTGGTCAGACGTGGCTTTCTCAGGGGACGCATGGCACGATAGCCTGCTTGAACCAGTCATTTGTTGACTAGCCTTCTGGATACAGGCACATTTGTCAGTTGCTGCTACTCAGCCCTAAGCCGATTAGCTGACTTGATACGGCCATTGCGGACTAACCGGTGCAGCTGGCGATCATCCCTCCTTGTGGTTCTGCGGGGACGTCCTGACCTCGGTATTGGATTTGGGACACCCCTCTGAGCATTTCGTTTCAGGATCTTTGACACCTGACCTTGAGTGATGCCATACTGCCGAGCAATAGCACGCTGTTTCATGCTGGAATTTCGTAAAGCCACCACTAAATGACAAACAGCATTGTCGAGTTGACGGACCATCTCCAGGGGAAGCGGCAATAACTTTTGTAGATGTGCAGCAGTTGTTTTCCACGAATACAGAACGCAACAACCCTTATATACCCGATTGTGAAGCCAATCGTCAAATGTACCTGTCCATACATTTTGTCACTCCACCTGTGATATAATCCTGTTATTGACTTCTTGCTGAGACAGACAATCAGTGACATGGGTCTTTTAACAAAGAAATCACCGAAGCGTAAAAGAAACTCACCAGATTGACATACCGAGTTCAGAAAGTAAACCCAAGTCAAGAAAAAAAAAATATTCCATATTAAATGCCAAGTCTGTGTATATATATATATATATATATGTATATATATATATATATATATATACTAGACGACCCATGACCCGTTGGGTCAGTCAGTTTGAATAGATATGAGAATAGAACTAAAGCGAACGCTGGACATCATCAGGGAGATTATTTGGGCCAGCAAGCCATAAGGCTCACCTCTCCAGCATTCTAAATCACTTATCTGTGACACGTGATTTCGGCCCTTATCTCCGATCATGTTTTTTTTTTTTTTTTTTTTTTTTTTTAGAAAAAACACGCGACCCGTGGACTACCACGATTTTGTTGTCAGAGGACACTTCTGATGACGATGTTCTTTGTCGACGATCCTCCATTTACATAAACTCGCACGTTCTCTTTCCTCTTCCCTCGACTGAGCGCCACATACAGCTGACCATGCTGGAAGACCGGTTTCTCCAGGTAGACCAGCACATTCTCCATAGTTTGCCCTTGCGCCTTATGGATCGTCATTGCGAAGCAGGATTGTATGGGGAACTGGCAGCGCTGCAAAGGGATATCCTCAGCTTCCGACAGATTTAGTCGGATCCGAGGGAGCATTACAGTTTCGCCTTCAAACGTTGAACTTATGATCCTCGCAACTATAATATTTCGAAGCATGTCCTCAACAATCATGCGCGTCCCATTGCAAAGTTTCGGAGGGTCCAAGTTCCGCATCAAAATGATAGGGGATCCTTTTTTGAGCTCAAGGTTGTGCGGCGGCAATCCCGAGACTTCAACGGAATCTAGGAATTCCGTTGGGAAGTGCGTCGCATCAGTACCCTCAGTCACACTGTTGAACGTAGCATACTCCTTGCTAGCACCAGGGAACCTTGTGATGCATCTTGAATTGATGTTTCACATCATATCGTTGAGGGGCACTAATATAGACCTTGCTGAAAAAACCTCCATCGGATTGGCGAATGATGGATATATGGTATCGATGCACTCATCAAGCCCACTCGCTGTCAGCAGTATATCCTCTGGCAAATCTATCTCATCATCCGCATTTTTCTCGATTCTATCCTCGCCGATGTCGAGCAAAAATCTTGAAAACTGCCCACTTCCGTCGGTCAGTCGCATATTAGTTCTCAAGTGAAACATTCCAAAGCTCTGCCATAAGTAGGACTTCTTTATGCACGCATTCTCAACGTCAGCATCACACCCTCTTTTCACCACGGGCAGAAGTTGACAGAAATCACCACAGCATATCGTCAAGATCCCTCCAAAAGGCTCGTCTTTGTCACATACATCACGCAACGTGCGATCCACAGCCTCGAAACTCTCTCTCCTGATCATAGGACACTCATCCCACACGATGAGTTTTGTACTTCGAAAGAGGTCTGCGATAGTGGAATTTTTATCGATGTTGCATACGCCATCTTCCCTCGGTGTCAGAGGGATTTGGAACCTTGAGTGCGCTGTTCTTCCACCAGGCATGAGGGTAGCAGCTATGCCAGATGAGGCCACCGCAAGGGCAACTTCTCCACTCGCTCTCACTTTAGAGAGAATCAGGTTAATAAGAAACGTCTTCCCTGTGCCTCCAGGCGCGTCAACGAAAATCATTGATGACTGATTCGTGCGGATGCAACCGCACACAAAGTCATAGACAACTCTCTGCTCATCATTGAGCAGAAGCTGCCTTTCGTCTACGATTCGCTGTTGTTCCTCCGTGTCGTATTGGAGTTCTCTCAGTAGGTGAATGTTGGCAATCCCTTCATGACGAAGAACAGTCGTTGGAGTCGGCAAGTGAAAATGTGCAACAGTTCTGTTCAACAATTGCAGTTTCTGCTGCAAATACGATAGAGCCAAGTCATGATGGCGCTCGTTGATGGCAATATTGGGATCATTTGCAGATCGTCGATGAGCTAGAAGATAATCTTCAGCCATAGCGTCCTTGAAACGTTCCCATAGATCCAATGGATTGTCGACTTCACTTTGTGTGAGGAGCACAACGAACAAATCCCTCATGGGTCTGGGAAGGCGTGTCCTCTCAGCATCCTCCAGAGTCTCGCGCCAGACAGCGTCTCCTTGCAGCAAACCCATTTCTCTGCAAGCGTCTTTGAATGTGGGTAGAATGACATTATCACACGTTCTCAGGACTTCGAACGAAGTCGGCCCTCTCACGTGGTGGAGGAGTAGTCGGAAATAGTACAGGTCACCAGTACGCGGCGAAACAGTGTAAACTCGTCCCAATATGTCATCCTCAAACATTCCAGGGTTGCCCTCCACCGGTCTGCCCTGTTTTCTTCGTTGCCATCTCTTCTTGGTCCATGTATAGAATCTTGGAACATCCACGTACAACAGTGTCTTAGCGAAATGGTCACGTCTGCAAAGATCCATAAACTCTGTCAACGTGGTTTTGGCCATATTGGGATTATTTCTTTGTTCACGAACGTTCCCAGCAAAAAATACCTGTTGTTCATTTGGCAGATGTACTCCTAAACGGATAACGGCCGGCTTCCTGTCATGGACTGAGAATCCAAGAATGGAGGCAACAGCCTCTGAAGGTCCAATGTATCTACCCGTCAAGTACTCCGTTATCTCGTCGTTTGTGCGCAGTGCATACGTAGCTTGATCGCTACCTTTCATGGCATACTTAATAACATACTTGGTCGACTTTATAGAGCAACATATTTCAACGTTGATGTGGCAATCAAACGTTTTCAGGAGATAGAGATTATGGGGAACAACCCACTGATTTGTAACAGGTCGTCGTTGCCTCCCTTCTTGGTGCCCTTCAAATCCTCCCATTTCTGGGGATCTTCTTCTATATATGGGGTACGAATCCTCTCCGCACCGTGTGTACGGAGCATATGACCGCAGGTATCTGTGTCTGCATGCTCCATTCTTCCAGCATCCAGTTGCTGTGGAACAATATGGACCATGGATCATGTGCTTCAACACCAGTCTGTGTCCCTCTGGATCTTCATCGGGATCTGGTATTTCAGCTTGTACAAATCGATCATAGTCTTGTGGTCTCGGCTTTGAAGCTTCATCGAGCCACAGCAAACAGTGTATGTGAGGGAGACCTCGCTTTTGGTACTCCACACACACAACGTGAGCGATACAGTTCCCGAAGAAGCCTTCTGATCCAGTGAGGTATTTAATGAACACTGTTTTCTTCAACTCGAACACTCTCGCAATGAGATCCGGTCTGTCGTTCTCACTTTGGTGAGGAAACAGGTTATTGGAGATTTCAGGCCACTTTGGATTACACGTCATAGTGATGAAGTAGGTCGCGTTACCATATTTTCTTACGTACATCATGGCATCTTGACATCGCTCCATCATATACCTCGGCCCCCCTACAAATGTCGATGACAGTAGTACGCGGCGTCCGATGTTGGACAAATCGTCATTGTCATTGAGAGCATCAGTGAAGCCACTGTATGTAGCAGACCTCAGCGATGCCTGGTTCAGTCTTATAAACGCCAATCTTGTGCCTTCCATTTTGGCTGCCATATCAACAAGATACTGCTGGAACAGACGCCCCCCTCTGAGGAGGTAGTTGAACTCATCCTCGTGGTTCATTATTCAGTAGGAGTAGTATTTCATGGCAGTCAATCTCCTGCCATTGGTCATGTTCATTTTGGGCTGCCATCCGTCATCTCCGAATGGGAAGAAGAGAACATACTGGAGTGCGTCGTAAGAACGGTGCAACTCAGAAATACTTTGCAGCGCTCCTCCTCTTGCTTTCAATACAATGTGACGTGCTGTAGCTTGAGGATCGACAGTATTCTTCACAACGACACCCACTTCATCAGCGATTTGACCATTGAACCTCCTCTCATGTTCACCAGCTGGTCTCCTGTTGGGATCAATAAGAACGAACGCCTCTGGCAAATTGCCTATTTCCTCGCGTGCCATGCGGAACGAGTGAACGTAAGGATTCACTTGTCTCAGCACGGTCTTTAATGCTCCAACTACATCACGGTGAATACCAGCATTGGTGAGTATCCGCATCCTCAACTGTACGCTGTCATGTGGATCTAAGAAATAAATTTGGAGGAATTTCGGTTGTTCATCCGCATTTGGCAAGAAGGAACCGATACGATGATGTATTTGACCCTGAATTATGACCGATGGGCTCCATGCACCATGCCGAGGAGAAACTTGGCTTCCTCCAAATGATGTCATTTGAAATAGACAGTTGTATTGTCTGATGTTCCTGCGGAATTCGTTCGCTGTGGGTCCATCGCCAGCAAAGAGATTGTGTAATTGATGGGGTAAAGGTCCCAGATTTCCCAAGGACACCTTTCCATTCGTGCAGCAAAAATGAGCTGTTTCACCTTGGAAAAGAAGCGCTCTACAATGTGGACAAATCTTGTCCATCGCACCGACGTCAGCAGAAGTGAAATTTCTTGCATTCTGCGCGTTTCTCTGCCTTGTCTCAAGAACTTCCCTTATCCTATCTCTTTCTCGCTGCTCCTGAAGACGCTGTGCCGTCTCCTCTGCAGATTCCGCATCTCTCCTCATACGATCTCTTTCTTGCTGCTCTTGATGGCGCTGTGACGTCTCCTCTGCAGATTCCGCATCCCTTCGCAAGCTGACTCTCTCTCGTTCCTCCTGAAGACGCTGCGCTCTCACCTCCTCCGTCTCAGCACTCCTTCTCATCCTTGCCCTTTGTCTTTGCAGCTGAAGGCGCTGTGACCTTTGCTCAGGCGTTTCAGCATGTCGTCTCTTCCTTTGGCTTTCTCGTTGCTGCTGAAGACGTCGTGATCTCCCATCGTCTGTTTCAGCACCCCTCGGAGATACTGCTTCCGCACGAGAACTTGAAGGAATGTTGCTATTCGCGTCCATAGACGTGAGGTGTGATTCGTTGTCCGCGTCCGTAGCGCCGTCGGAGGGTTGATACGACATTCTTCCTGCAAATAGTATTGTTTTTGTGCTATCGTTTTGCCGATCATCAAATGACAAATAAATTACATTGTGACAATTAAAGATTTCAAATAAACCTATTTAAAGTGTATGCGCATATAAATAATTTAAAAAATCGAAGAAATATCTCTCGGTAATTTCCTGAAACATTTTACTTCCGGGTAATAATGTTGAATGAAATAACGAAGATATATACTGTATGCCTGTTATTTTAGGCGGTGTATTTTCGTATATCAACGTGGCGCGATTTTTAAAATATATCTCTGCAATTTCCCGTGTGTGCGTGAATGTTCTCAATTATTTCTTTTACCGAGTCTAAAACCATCGATAAAAATGAAATCAGATGGGAGCGGTAATAATAAAAAAAATCGAAGAAATATCTCTCGGTAATTTCCTGAAACATATTTTTGCCGATCATCAAATGACAAATAAATTACATTGTGAAAATTAAAGATTTCAAATAAACCTATTTAAAGTGTATGCGCATATAAATAATAAAAAAACATCGAAGAAATATCTCTCGGTAATTTCCTGAAACATATTTTACTTCCGGGTAATAATGTTGAATGAAATAACGAAGATATATACTGTATTGAAGGAGCTGGGGCTCCCACGTCGATCGGAAGAATGGACGCGACAAAAAGCTGGAATTCATCCGAGTTGCTTTAATCAAACCAAACACTCAGGCACTCTGAAAAGCCCGTTTATCGGGCAGCAATATATATACATATTATCCCGGAGCGTTTGCCCAGGAAAGGCGAGAGGGGGCGTGGCCCAGCGTTCCGACCGAGGCCTGGCAAGTTGAGCGCGGGCCTGCCCGGGCGTCCTGGACGAACCCAGCATGGTGATCGCTCCGCGTCCTTGATAGGTGCAAGGCGATTGTGAAAACCCAGCGGTAGCCGCTACACACGTCCCCCCAGAATCGACTTGCACCGGCAGGGTCAATTTGAGGGGGGTCCTGATGACCCGGCCGAAGCGACCCCTGGCGGGTCGTGGGAGGGGGTCCGGTGTGGTGGTGGGCGGTCGAGTGGGGGGCACCGTGGACGGGGGGCGGCCTCGCCGCGGCGGAAGGGCCACCCGTGGTGGGTGGTCGACGTCCACGTGCGCCGGCTTGAGGCGGTCCACCGCAATCCGGTCCGACCTGCCGCCGATGTCGATGACGAATGACTTGTCGTCCCGTCGCAGCACCCGGAAGGGCCCGTTGTACGGCGGCCGGAGTGGCCCCCGATGTGCGTCGTGACGCACAAAAACATACTCCGCTGTGCGAAGTGCTGGGGGGACGTCGGAATGGGGGTCACCGTGGTGGGATGTTGGCACGGGGGCAAACCGTCGGGCGGCCTCCTGGAGGTCCGAGCGCTGGTGAGCTGCGGACCAGGGACTGGTAGCGTCGGGCACGAATTCGCCCGGGACGTGTAGCGCCTGGCCATAGACAAGCTCGGCGGTGGATGCCTGGAGGTCCTCCTTGGGGGCCGTGCGGAGGCCCAAAAGGACCCACGGCAGCCGGTCGGCCCAACCGCCGTCTTGAAGGCCGGCCATGAGCGCGGCCTTCATGGAGCGGTGGAATCGCTCGCACAACCCGTTTGCTTGGGGGTGGTAGGCCGTAGTACGGTGGAGATTGACCCCCAGGTTGCGGGCGACCACGCCCCATAGCTCGGAGGTGAACTGTGGTCCGCGGTCTGACGAGATGTCCGCCGGTGCGCCGAAGCGGGCGACCCAGGTGGCGATGAAAGCCTGTGCCACGTCGGCGGTGGTGGTGGAGACGAGGGGAACGGCCTCCGGCCACCTGGTGGTCCTGTCCACCATGGTGAGCAGGTGTGTGAACCCCCGTGACGGGGGGAGGGGGCCCACCAGATCCACGTTGACGTGGTCGAAACGTCGTTCGGGCACGGTGAAAGGTGCCAGCGGGGCCTGGGTGTGTCGGTGGACCTTGGCCCGTTGGCAGGCCGTGCAGGTGCTGGTCCAATCGCGGACATCCCGACGAAGGCCGTGCCAGACGAATCGCGCCGACACCAGCTTCTGGGAAGCTTTCCGGCCCGGGTGGGAAAGGCCGTGGAGGGAGGCGAAGATGCGGCGTTGCCAGGTGACGGGCACGATGGGGCGAGGCTGGCCTTGGGAGACGTCGCAGAGCAGGACAGTGTCCGCGAAGGGGATGTCGGCCAGGCGGAGGCCCGTGTCCGCCGCCCGGAGGGCTTGCACCGTGGTGTCGGTGGTTTGGTCCGCCGCCATAAGCGCAAAGTCCACGCCCAGGTGGACCGCGTTCGCGCTGGCCCGGGAAAGACAGTCGGCCACGGCGTTGTTTTTGCCGGCGACGTGCCGGATGTCCGTGGTAAACTCCGACACGGCGGAGAGGTGGCGCTGTTGGCGGGCCGACCACGGCTCCGTGACCTTGGCCATGGCGTAAACCAACGGCTTGTGGTCGACGAACGCCGTGAAAGGTCGGCCCTCCAGGAGGTGGCGGAAATGGCGGACGGCCAGGTGTAGACCGAGGAGCTCCCGGTCAAACGTGCTGTATTTGAGCTCGTTCGGCCGGAGCTGCCGGCTGAAAAAAGCGAGTGGCTGCCAAACCCCGTTCACCCATTGCTCATGTACGGCGCCCACCGCGTAGTCGGAGGCATCCGTGGTGAGGGCGATGGGAGCGTTGAGCACCGGGTGAGCGAGCAGTGTTGCGTCGGCGAGGGCCCGCTTTGAGCTTTGGAAGGCCGCATCCATTGCTGCGGACCAGGCGATGTCGTGCTTGGCCGGCTTGCCCCGGAGGGCTTCGTAGAGGGGCCGCATGAGTTGAGCAGCGCGGGGCACGAAGCGGTGATAAAAATTCACCATTCCCAGGAATTCCTGCAGGGCCTTTATGGTGCGGGGACGCGGGAACGTGGTGATGGCCTCGATCTTGGTTGGCAGCGGCACGGCCCCGTTCTTGGTGATGTGGTGGCCCAAAAAATCAATGGCCGTCGTGCCGAAGTGGCATTTGGCCGGGTTGACGATGAGGCCGTGCTCGCTGAGGCGCCCAAACAGTGTTCGGAGGTGGAGGAGGTGCTCGGCCCGGGACGTGCTGGCGACGAGGATGTCGTCCAGGTAAACGAAAAGGAACGGCAGGTCACGCAGCACGCCGTCCATAAAGCGCTGGAACGCCTGAGCCGCGTTCTTGAGACCAAACGGCATCCGCAAGAATTCGAATAAGCCGAACGGCGTGATGACTGCCGTTTTAGGGACGTCGGCCGCCCTGACAGGTACCTGGTGATATCCCCGTATGAGATCAATTTTCGAAAAAAATGACCCGTCCCGCCAGACGGGCGGAGAAGTCTTGGATATGCGGGATCGGGTACCTGTCGGGGGTGGTAGCGTCATTGAGACGGCGGTAGTCGCCACACGGGCGCCATCCACCCCCCGGCTTTGGCACGATGTGCAGTGGCGAGGCCCACGCGCTATCGGAGCGCCGCACGATGCCGAGGTGCTCCAACGCTTCGAATTCGGCCTTCGCCACGGCGAGCTTGGCTGGGTCAAGGCGGCGGGCCCTGGCGTAGACCGGCGGGCCCGTGGTTGGTATGTGGTGCTCGATCCCATGCCGTACTGCGACGGCCGAAAACGTCGGCCGCGTGAGGGCCGGGAACTCCGTGAGCAGGCGAGCAAACTCGTTCGCCGCCGGGACGGCGCATGCCAGCTCGGGCGGCGCGGAGCTGCTCAATGTGCATACCAGGGAGCTGAAGGTTTCGGCGTTGATTAAACGACGCCGTTGGACGTCCACCAGCAGTCCGTGTGCGCAGAGGAAGTCGGCGCCTAGCAGAGCCATGGGCACGTTTGCGGTTACAAACGTCCAAGCAAAGCGTTGGCCGCCGAAGCAGAGGGTGACGTTGCGCGGGCCGAAGGTGCGGATGGTCGATCCATTGGCCGCAACCAAGGAGGGGCCGCAAACCGCGGATTGCCTGTCCTGGTCAGAGGCGGGTATGACGCTCAGTTGGGCGCCGGTGTCGCACAGGAAGCGCCGTCCGGACGCTTTATCCGTGATGAACAGTAAGTTGCCCGTGTGGCCGGCGCTCATGGCTGGTAATGAATGCCGGCCCGGCCGTGTCCCGGCCTGCCGAAGGTGCACGGGGGTCGGCATGTCCGGGCCTTCTGTCCGAACCTGGCATGATAGTAACACCACGCTTGGTCAGGTGGAGGCCCCGGTCATCGTGCTGGAGGTGGTCGGCTCGGTGTAGCGGCCGCCAATTGCGTCGGCAGTTCGGTCGTCGACCGTGCCTGGTGCTCGGGCACCATGGGTGTTGCGTCGGACGGCGGTGGGTCCCATGTCGCCGCTGCGATGCGCTGTCCTGCGGCGGAGATCTTGTCGGCTTCTCTGGCAAGGGCCCGGCGATCTGTGATCATCGTGCTTGCCAGGGCGAGGCGTACCGGGTTAGGCAGCTGACGGAGGAACAGCTCCCGGAACAGGAATGCCGGAGAGTGCTCGCTGAGCAGTGAAAGCATGTAGTCCATTCGCTCGGAAGGGCGCGTGTCGCCGAGCTCGGGCAGGTCGAGCAGGCGCCGTGCGCGTTCCGCCGATGGGAGGACGAAAGCGTCGAGGAGAAGCTTCTTAATCGCGCCGTATTTGTCAGCGGCTGGCGGGCTCTCGAGGAGGCTCAGGGCGCGGGCCGCGGTGGCCGAACCGAGCGCTGCTACCACATGGTGGAAGCGGGTGTCGTCGGCCGTGATGCCTCGCAGGGCGAACAGGGAATCCGCCTGTGCGAACCAAACCGCCGCGTGAGCCTCCCAGAAGGTAGGCAGTTTAAGGGCGACTGCCGTGTCCATGTCGGTAGGTCACCAATGAAGGAGCTGGGGCTCCCACGTCGATCGGAAGAATGGACGCGACAAAAAGCTGGAATTCATCCGAGTTGCTTTAATCAAACCAAACACTCAGGCACTCTGAAAAGCCCGTTTATCGGGCAGCAATATATATACATATTATCCCGGAGCGTTTGCCCAGGAAAGGCGAGAGGGGGCGTGGCCCAGCGTCCCGACCGAGGCCTGGCAAGTTGAGCGCGGGCCTGCCCGGGCGTCCTGGACGAACCTGGCATGGTGATCGCTCCGCATCCTTGATAGGTGCAAGGCGATTGTGAAAACCCAGCGGTAGCCGCTACAGTATGCCTGTTATTTTAGGCGGTGTATTTTCGTATATCAACGTGGCGCGATTTTCTTCCCGTTTTTTTTCAACCGAGTCTAAAACTATGTTAGCGACTGTGAAAAATGAAACGATATATCGAATTTGATTTGAAATAAAGCTGGGAGAGAGAGCAAGACACCACGGGCCTACAAAACAGGCCTCAAAGCTATGCGAGTTAATAAAATGGTGGATATTACTACTCTCTCAAAGGGGTAAGCCACGCCCCCGGACCGATCGAATGTTACACACAAACACGCAAGATTTCAATTTTATAATTATATAGATATATATATATATGTCACGCGACCGTCTTTGATTAATATCAGGCGGTCACGGATGCCGATCGCGAAGGTCTTAGCCCCCGAGGTGAAAACTCAATGGCGGATTCCAAAAACAATAGCTACACGAAAGCGCGCGGGATGGAGGGGGACGCAAGACCCCTGCAGCCTTACCTGTTAAAATCAACCACATGGAAACTGCGTTCAGGTATATGTACAGAAAATAATATAAGGGTTTATTAAAGTAAAAAGGCAAGGCCAGGAAAAGCACACGCCGGAAATGAATATCCTAATCGGGACGTCCCCACACGACAGATCTCAAACACAGACGAGGGAAAGGAATACCAAAAGAAATGTCTCGTCATGCAATTGTGAACGCGCAACTTGGTCTTATCTGTCCGTCGTCTTCAATCTCCGTTGCCCACACGCGGCTCCTTTCGTCCAGTGGCACGCCTCGCTCCAAGCTCCAAAGCACCGAGCACCGAGCACCACGAGGCCGACTCTCGCGCACGGTCGACAAGCCAACTCGGACCTCACCGGGACTGCCAACTCAAACCGTGAACTGCGAACCGAGCTGGTCAACTGCTCGCAACTGCCAGGGCCGGGATCTCTGTAAGAACCGCTTGCCAACTGCTCTGGCTGGGAAAACTCTTCTCCACTCCTCAACTCGGGCAACTCTCTCACTCACTGCCAAGTCTCTCTCCGCCCTTCCAACTCGCTTCTCTTTCCAGACCAACTCGACCAACTCTCGTGCTCTCCCTCTCGAACCAACTCCCCCGAACCAACTACCCAAAAATGGCGTTCGGCGCTCGCTAATATCTCCTGGCCGGTGACGTCAGCCTTGGCGCGCTGCCAAACAATCAGTCCCTTCCACCGAACCTCCCAGCTTCGCTCAGGCCCACGCCCACCAAGCCTCCCAACCTCGCTCCCTACTCCGTGGTCATAGCGCGTGCTATTCGAGGTGGATAGGCCCGTCGGAGGTGTAGGTGGCGGCAGCCATTATCGGCGGTGTCCCGGCCTGGTTTCCTTTTGCCGGTTTTCTTCCAGAGTCTCGTCAGGGAAGGGATTTACTTAGCGTTGCGCTAAGGGTCCTATCTATGGTGTCTAAGTGGTTGCGGTGCCAAAAGGGACAAAGGTTTGGCTGACCAGGTGAGACACATGGGGGCGCTACTCTTTAATCCCTAACTCTACTTAACACACGAACCTCCTGGTAGGTTCAGAAGTATACTCATTACTCCTTACCGACAAAACGCCTACACATGAAGCTTATTACAAGTCAGATTCCTTACTGAGACAGACGAAGCACGCTATCTATTCAGATCTATCTGGCTCTACATATTGCTACCCCACCTGACATAACAATGTGTATATATATACCGCAACAATATATATATTGATATTTGTGGGTACAATATCACCAATATTTGTGGGTTCTCAAAACTGCAACAATATATATATATATATATATATATATATATATATACATACATATATATATATATATATACATACATATATATATACATACATATATATATATATATATACATACATATATATATATATACATACATATATATATATACATACATATATATATATACATACATATATATATACATACATATATATACATACATACATATATATATATACATATACATACATATATATATACATATATATATACATACATACATACATATATATATATATATATACATACATATATACATATATATATATATATACATACATACATACATATATATATATACATACATACATACATACATATATATATATACATACATACATACATATATATATACATACATACATATATATTGTTACAGACGCGGTTGTGGATGTTAGTTTACCGAGCGGTTTGGTATGACCACGTCTGCACAAGTTACCCGATTATGCTCGAACGTTGACTAGTCGCGCTACGCTAGATCAATGAAGGAAAAGGACACAACGGCTGGATTAAAATGACACGACACCAAGGGTTCAGTTCTCAAGACCTCCGGAGGAGGTTATATTATGGCGGAAGGTTAGATTACAACTACAAGAAGGACATCATAGAAAGACAGGCACTTAGACACACTCTTATATTAACCCCAACAGACGACAGATAAACGGGACAAAAGTCTGACTCACACGGGGATTGATGGCAAGGAAAGGCAGGATCGATGGCTCCAGGTGCACCTGGGCTCAGGGCAGAATCGACCCGGTCCGGTCCGGTCCAAGGATGCGGGGAGGTATCGTCGCGCTGGGGGTGGCGTCCTCTGCTCTCCGTAGTTCAGGCGCATCTGACCTCACATCCGGTAAGTCGCCGCGTATATCCGGCGGGGAGTGACACGCCCTCGGCTCGTTAGCTCCGCCCCAGATGGAATCGGTCCGCCCTTCTTATTGGGTGCGGGGGGTTTACCAGGCTCCGCCCTTGACGAGGAGCTGACAGCCAGCCCCTTCGTGGTAACCCCGTGGAGCGCATGGTCATGGCGGCTAACCGAGCCGGTGTGAGGACGCACACTCCCCGCACGCCGCGCCGCGCCCCTCTGTTGTTGTAGTTGTTGTTTGGGGAAGAAGATGGGAGGAGGTGAGGGAAGGTCCTAAACTCACTACTGGTGCCATATAATCACATTCTGGTGCAACGAAGAGTCAGAATTAATGGAAACGAGTCCTTAACTGACATAGACTAAGAATAACTAGCAAGATGTCCGAAAGTTGTCTACGTGAGATGCGGTGGACCTGGGCACGACATTTAATGGGGGAAAAAGGGGAAGGTCGGTTCTACAGAGTGTTGTTTACAGACAATGGGACTAGGGAATGGGGGATTGGGGATAGTTGGGGAGTATTGGGGAAATAGGGGAATATTCACAAGCGGATATGGAGGCCAAATTCCATATTCGCAACATTGCACCCTTCTCTACCCTCGGGGCGTCCCGACCCGATAAATTTTTACCTATTTTAGTGTGGCACTCAGATGTAGTTCCCTCTACTATTAGCTCTACCCTGAGTGCGACAGTTTTACAGATATTCACAAATGAGTAAATATGTCCCCCTGCGACGTTGCACCCTTCTCCTCACAGAAACACACCCACAGGATAACCGAATCCGGAAAGAATTCGCAAACTAAACATACAGCCGGTAGGGAGCATTATTTACAAGACTACACTGCTATTTACACTACGATCCAGGACCTGTTTCTGGAGGGACACATGCAGATGTTATGCATAGAGAGAGCACGCATGCCAGCATCGATACACCAACCCACGAGTGCTCTGTGGCCTACGGCCTTTAATAATGGGCAGAGCACCCCTTCCAAGCATCAAAAGCACCACCCCTTCACACAGTCAGCACCATCCGGTGCACCAATAAAGTGTTTATGAATCACCGGTGGTGTCACAGCCGGCCGATGTTCTGCCGCTGGTCTTGCCTTCGTGTGGTGCACTTGGTGTTCTCGCCTCTTTCAAAAAAATAAAGAAAGGCGCCAACCGCGTCCATTTCTTTATTGTGGCCGTCAGGGGGCCAACTGTTAGTGGTTCACCTGTTTGGCATAGGTGCCACGTTGACCCATAGGTCCTTCCACGGGTGGTGCTTGGCCGCAAAAGAACTGCGGTCCATTGTGGGTGGCCACAAACATTGCGGTCCATATGGTGTATCGATCCAAGCAGCAAGCAGCGAAAGTGCAGGCCCACAACTGCGTAGCCAGCACCTCTCTCTCCTCTCTCTCTACCCCAAAGCCAGATCCTCGGAGGTGGGAGACAAAAGAAGCAGACAAGTGAGTAAGGTGGTAAGGGCGCAAAAGTGCACGCAATGTAAGGTAATGCACACTGGGGGCACATGGGAACCAGGTGAGACAGGTACGTTCCTACCGTACGCCCCCCCCCACCAGGTAACCTACATGGCCCCTCCCTTACCCCTTACTGTATCCACAAAACACAACACTACCCATAAACATCTATTTTACCAATCAACAAACGTCCCTACTGTCTTCCCCGTTCCTCCCATAAACCAAATTCGTCTTCTCTCCCTCCTAACCAATCAAATTTGCTATTTCCAACTCTCATCAAAATTTGCCATCTCCAACTCAACATCATAATTTGCTATCACCAATTCATCATCAGTCCCTCCTAGGGAGGGAGAGATGGAATCACCCCAATGTCTCATCCACGTCGTGATGCGTCTCACAAATCCTCACAGCAATTCTCATTTCCTGCACACAGAACAAAGAAAACACAGGTGTGGAGTCATCATCATCACCACAGGTAAGTGGCTGCGTATGGTGCGACAGGTTCATCAATCCTAACTATTTCCTAAATGACTTTAACAACTTTACACTACCCGGGGTCTTTCTCCGGCCAAACCATTGGCCCTCTTACACTATGGGTTCTAAAAACCAATTCCCATTGGCCAAACTGTGGTGCTTTTCAATTTGGGGTCTCACTCCCCCGATTCATCTCCCGGTGCCCTCGCACAATTTCTGGGCTGTGGCGTGTACCTCTCCCAGCGGGTCTACCCACCTGCACACCTCCACCACTGCAGTTGCCTCCGAGCTTACCTGCTCCTCACCCTAACCTAACTACCTGGGGAAGGCCCTCTGGCGCTCTCCCCACTCGGTGCCCTCTCTGGCACTGGGCTACCCGATCCACACCCGGGATCCTCAGGCACCCACTCACAACTACCGGCTCCCAGAGCCCACCTGCGGCCTCACCTGGCCGACATCCTCACAGTGGTGGAGTGCCCAACCAACTACACACACTAACAGGCTACACGCCCAGCCATTTCCACGACACTAATGCACCCATCCACAATACCATTCTGTCACCCGCACCACAGATGCCAATATCCAACCACAATTTACCTGTACCCTCTACCTAACACTTACACTACCCGCCCCGGGTATCCGTGATGGGGGTCCACTCTTCCCCCATTCACACCTTCGCACCATGCACACCACTCCGTACCACTTACTCCAACTCTCTCCACACACCTGTACCTGCACACCTGTGCTCTCACACCTGGTGCCACCTGCACCCTTCTCTCCCCAAGCGCATTCGCGCTGATCCACAACACTCATTACTCACACACTGTTCCACACACCTGTCCAGTTGCACACCTGTGCAATCACACCTGTTCAATCCTCACACACACGGCATCATCTCAGCTAACTACTCCCTTCTGAAACTTGCGCGTCCCAGTCGTCCCTTTAAACTATTGCGCTCCCTCGTCATTATCATCCACACTAATCTACCTGCGTCCCCACTACAGGTATCAGTCACTAACTAACCTTAACGTCACCTAATGTCATCTCCGCTAGATCCCTACAATATAACCTAACCCACCCGGGCTAGTCTTCACTGCCATCAACCCCATAATCTATTGCTCCTTTGCCCCCACCATGGGAAGGGTGGCAGGGATGCCAGCCTTACCCACCGGGCCTATCGCTCACTACCAATTTTGCACATCAAATTTCAACAATTCAAAAATTTGCCAATCACCGCCCATCATCTGCCAATCACTACTGCCAATCCCTTGCCAATCATCAAATTTTGTTTTTCTCTAATTTTGGGTCCAAAACACTAACCTCATCACCCAGTCTACTCACTAATGCCTCTCGGTGCGCCAATTCCCGTCCAAAGCCCGGCTTCGTAAAGCCAAGCCATGAATGCGGGTTGTTCTGCGCCAGCGGCTGGATGCGTCCGGCATTCGGTGCAGGGACGGGGGCTTACCCGGGCCGAGATCCCACGCACCATCTCGGCGTGGAGCCATCCCATGGCTCGATCTCGACCTGCCGGAATGCCTCAACAAAAAGTGGTCGCCATGACGACCCTTTCTATCGGGCTGCCAGCTCCGCCTAGTGGAGCACGGACGCGGCCGTTCAAAGCGAGGCCCGGCACGCACCGAGGGCCCGATTCGGCTAAAAGTCGACCTAACCTCTAACCCGTGTAACGTCGATGCTTCACCTGCATGCTTACACCCCGCAGCCCGTTCCTTGCTCACACATCCAGCCGTGCCCATGCTCCTCGTACCTTTCCTTACACACCCAGGTACCCTCATTCCACTCACAGCCTTGGTCACACACCTGACCACCGAACACTTTGGCACACATTCGTCACCCGCACACCTCACCAACACACCTCTTCGCGCCCCCTCCTCGGTCACCTCCTCTGTGACAATCACAGGTGTGCTCTCATTCGCACACCCAACCACGTGCCTCACCACCAACTCCAGCGTGCATTCCCACTCACGCTCTACCATTCCAGGTGTGCATCCTTCCATCCCAGGTGTACATCCTCGCTCACCTGTCACAACCAACTCACTCTCCTTGTCACTCTCACTACTCTCACCTCCATTCTTGACAGCGCACTCACCCTTACTCTTGACAGCGCACTCTTTCCCCATGCACCTGTCCGTCACACACCTTTCTCGCGCACACTCTTGCGCACACTCTCCCGTCACACCCTCTGTAACACTCACCACAGCGCGCTTCCATGTGCTCCCTCGCACACGCGCTACGACCGACTCATTCTCGCCAGCACCCTCACTCCTTGGCACGCACTTTTTCCTCACACACCCCAGAGTCGGACTTTCTCGCACACCTCCTTTTTCGCACACCAGACCTGTCGCACACTTCCCCCACGGCCTCTCACGAACACCCGGGTCCATCTCGACCCCCAAGCTTATTAAATCCCCTGGCGCATCATACGCACGACCATATTGGTCACCACTTACACCGGGTCCTCTTCCTCTTCGCTTCTCCTCCATCACCTGCGAATCCCTCATCCGGTTAATGAGCACATCATCACGATCCGAACACAGACTTCGGACCAATTCTTTTACCTCCTCTTTTATCTCTTTCTTATCCTCTCTCCGTCGCTTCTTAATTTCGCTCACCCCTTCTTCCACTTCTTCTAATTTTTGCTTCATCTCCTTCATCTCTTCGTGCGCCCCTTTAAGTTCTTCCTCTAACTCCACTTTATTTTTTTCTATGTGCTCCCACACCTCCCGCTCTTTAACCTCCATCACCTCTACCACCTTGTCCATTTTCCTCGTCAGGTCCTCATGTACCGTCTGACACTCTTTTTTAATTACCCCTACGTCCTTTTTCATCTCCTTCTGTGTCGATTTTAAACCCTCTATTACCGCTGTGTTCTTCTTTACCTGGTCCCCCAACTCCTTTTGTCCCACTGTCAGTTGTTCTACTCCCAGCGTCAACTCCTCTATACCCCCTTGCAATTTTACAGTCCCCTTTCTCACCT
>NC_136270.1:35341568-35384068 GCF_964187855.1 Myxine glutinosa | reverse complement strand
GGAGCGCGCACGTACAGGACACCAGCCTACCCCCCCCCCCCCCCTCCCCGCTAAATGTAAGGTCCGGTCGCCTTCCAACGATACGCAGAGCTGCCTGCCGGGTTTTCGCCCGCTGGACTGGAGCCTCACCTGGAGCCGGACCTCACCACCGGACCCTCTACCTGACCATCCACCAGCTACAATCCCTGTGTGAGTGTGTATGTTTGTCCTGGGGTAATAAGTTAAGACTGTTTTTAAGACTGCCCTGTGTCCTGCTTCTTCTTCTTCCTTTCTTGTACATTCTTTCCTTTCCTCTTTTTGTTTGTAATAAATTCACCTGTTCTTTCTGGTTTCGTCTTAATCCCTTCGCTTTGGTCTTTTCTCAATTGAGTACCTGTGGCACAAGTAGGAACCGCTCAGAATCGGGTTTAGTCTCATTGTTAACAGCTCGGATCGCGGATTGCTAACCGCTCGGCATTTTCCAACATATCCGTGGTTCGAGCGGGAGTTATTCCCTCGTTTCCGGCCGGCGTTGGTACTTAGGTAGTAGTGAACCCCTAGGCCTGACAAACCCTATCTAACGCCGCGCCGGGAAGGACGTTATAACTCCCAGGACTCGGGACGGCCAGCTAAAAAGACAATGGGGATTAACCCCCCCACCCCCTTGATAAGGGGAGCGCCGACCCCCGAGATCCGTAACAATATATACATATACACATATATATACAATATACATATATATATACAGTCACGTGAAAAAGTAAGAACACCCCATGTAAAGTTTTGACTTTTTCAACATATTTCAACATACAGCTATTTGATCTTCATTTCAACAATATTGATAAAGATGATATAATATAACAAATATCATGAAACATTTACATTTTGTAGTCCATTGTATAATTTAAATGTACATAAATGCAAATTTCGCATGTGGAAAAAGTAAGTACACCCCTCCATTTATCACTACTTCAAAAACCTAAAATTAGAATCAGGTGCACCAGCTCAAGTGCAAATGATTAGAACATCGTTCGAGAGGATCTTGGAGTAACCTGTCTTATTTAAACCTCAGCCATTTAGTTTGGTTTGCTCTTTGTTGTTGAAGTGTGCGGCCTCACAATGCCTAGATCAAAAGAGCTCTCTGAGGCCTTCAGAAAGAAGGTTATAGATGCCTACGAGTCTGGGAAAGGATTTAAAAAGATCTCCAAACAATTTGAAATCAATCATTCGACTGTCCGGAAGATCATCTACAAGTGGAGAAGATTTAAAACAACTGCCAACTTGTTCAGGCCAAGCCGCCCCAGCAAGTTCAGCCCGAGAGCAGACCGCAAGATGCTGAAAGAAGTCTCGAAGAACCCCAGAATGTCATCACAGGACCTACAGGTAGCTCTTGCCACTGTTGATGTCAAAGTGCACGAGTCTACCATTAGAAAGAGGCTGCACAAATTTGATCTACATGGGAGGTGTGCCAGGAGGAAACCTTTGCTGTCCAGAAATAACATCAGTGCAAGACTAAAGTTTGCCAATGAACACCGAGGCAAAGACCATCACTTCTGGAACAATGTGCTCTGGAACAATGAACAGATGAGTCAAAGGTACAGCTATTTGGCCACAGTACCAGAAGACATGTTTGGCAAAAACCAAAAAAAAGCATTTGACCATAAGAACCTGATACCAACTGGAAAGCATGGTGGTGGCAATATTATGGTTTGGGGCAGCTTTGCTGCATCAGGGCCTGGGCAGCTCACCATCATAGAATCCACTATGAATTCTTCATTGTACCAGAGGGTTCTTGAGGATAATGTGAGGCCATCTGTCGGAAAGTTGCAGCTCAACCGAAGGCGAACCTTGCAACATGACAATGACCCTAAACATACCAGTAAATCCACCAAGGAATGGCTGAAAAGAAAGAAATGGAGGGTTCTGGAATGGCCAAGTCAAAGCCCGGATCTAAATCCCATCGAGATGTTGTGGGGGGGATTTGAAATGAGCTGTGCATGCAAGAAACCCCTCAAACATCGCACAGCTGAAAGAATTCTGCATGGAGGAGCGGGCAAAAATTTCTCCCATGCAGTCAGAGACTGGTAGACAGTTATAAGAAACGCCTGCATGAGGTTGTTTCTGCCAAAGGGGGCAATAACACCTATTAGAGCCAAAGGTGTACTTACTTTTTCCACATGTGAAATTTGCATTTATATTTATTTAAATTATACAATGGACTACAAAATGTAAATGTTTCATGATATTTGTTATATTATATCACCTTTATCTATCAATATTATTGAAATGAATATCAAATAGCTGTATGTTGAAATATGTTGAAAAAGTCAAAACTTTGCATGGGGTGTACTTACTTTTTCACGTGACTGTATATATATATATATAGATATAGATATATAGATATATAGATAATATATATAGATAGATAGATATATAGAGATATGATATATATATATATATATATATATATATATATATATATATATATATATATATATATATATATGATATGGTGTGTGTGTATATATATATATATATATATATATATATATATGATATGGTGTGTGTATATATATATATATATATATATATATATATATATATATATATATATATATATATATATATTTCAATATAAGGTATCCCATCCGCCATTAAGGTATCCCATCCAGCCTTGCTGTACCTTAATGGGAGCGATAAGTACCATCTGCCACATGGCACATTATCTCTGGTATCCACTCATTATATGGAATCTCCAAGGATGCAGTTGGGAGCAATCAATCCAAAAATATCTTCAGTTCACCACTGATGGTATGAAATCGCATAGTAACTGGTATATAACCAAAAGGTTTTCAGAGTCATAAGTGTGTGCAGGACTCACTGTGTTGCCCTGATGAGCCCCAAAAGGGCGAAACAAGGTCGGTCACTGTGAGTTTTACATACACTTATGACAGTATCTGAACTAAGATCAAAAATTCTGCTCTGTCGGAGGGTTCTCTTGAGAGCTTGACAGGCAGAGCGTATGTACATGGCAGTGACGTCATTACGTGCGCTCATTGAAAGCTGGAGAACTGAAGATATATTTGGATATATATATATTATATATATATATACATATACATTGTCATGTTTCTCCCCTGTAGTGAACACCGCAGGGTGACGGATGGCCAACCGGGCTTTAACTCCAAGGCGTATACCCCAAACTATAGCGGTAGTGACACGCGCGGGGGGTAGTGGCAGAACGCATGGTCCTTACCTGTATGGACGGCCGCGACGGGGGTTATCCAATTCCCACAGACAAATAAACGTATAAGACAAGGAATTCAAAATGTAACAAGTAATAGGTTTAATAAAAAATAAATGCCAGGATAACAGAAATAAATGCACAGTAAACTAAAATTCCTATATTGAAGATCCTCCAATCAGACACAATTACACACAAGGGGATGATAAAATAAACGTAAAAATGTAGTGTGGTGCGTTTGCCTGCTACTCCGCTCCAGCGGATATGTTGCGGATATGGGATTTGGATCCATCCATATCCGCTTGTAAATATTCCCCTATTTCCTCAATACTTCCCAACTATCCCCAATCCCCCATTCCCTAGTCCCATTTTCTGTAAACAACACTCCGTAGACCCGACCTCCCCCTATTTCCCCCATTAAATGTCGCATCCAGGTCCACCGCATCTCACGTAGACAACTATAGGACATCTTGCTAGTTATTCACAGTCTATGTCAGTTAAGGATTCGTTTCCATTAATTCTGACTCTTCGTTGCACCAGAATGTGATTGTATGGCACCGTTAGGAAGTTTAGGACCTCCCAATACCTCCCCGCAGCTCTTCCTCACGGTTCAGCAACAACAACAACGACAACAACGGCGGCGGCGCGGGGAGTGCGCGTCCTCACTCCGGCTTGGTTGGTGGGGGGTGTTGGGAGTGCGCCAGGCCCTTCCAACGAGCCGCCATCGCACATGTGCTCGACGGGGTTACCAAGTCGGGGCTCGCTGTCAGCTCCTCGTCAAGGGCGGAGCCCGGTAACCCCCGCACCCAATAGAAGCGGCGGACCGATCCCATCTGGGGCGGAGCCAACGAGCCGAGGGCGTGTCACTCCCCGCTGAGCATGCGCAGGAAGAGGGAGGTGACGTCAGATGCACCCTGAGCTTGGAGAGAGAAGGACGCCACCTCCGAGCGCTGTGACACCTCCCCCCATCTCTGGACTGGACCGTGCTTTATCCTGTCCCTGAGCCAAGGTGCACCTTGTGCTCTCGACTGCCTGTCCTTCCCTGCCATCAATCCCTGTGTAAGTCAGTCTTGTTCCGTTTGTCTGTGGTCTGTCTGGGCTGGATAAGATTGTGTCTAAGTGCCTATCTCTTCTGTGTTTTTACCTCATTACCTTGTGATCTACCCCTTTTCTCCACCACTAATTATATCCTCCTCCGGAGGTCTTGAGAACTGTACCCCTTGCGTCGTTTCATTTATCCCAGTCGTTGTGTCCTTTCCATCATTGATTTAGCGTAGCGCGATTTGGCCAACGTTCGAGTGGAATCGGGTGAGTTGGGGGTAATCGGGTAAACTGTGCGAACACGGCGGCCATTCCGCTCGGCCCATCATAACATCTGAAGCCGTGTCCGTAACAATATATATATATATATATATATATATATATATATATATATATATATATATATATATGATATGGTGTGTGTATATATATATATATATATATATATATATATATATATATATATATATATATATATATATATATATATATATATATATATATATATATATATATATTTCAATATAAGGTATCCCATCCGCCATTAAGGTATCCCATCCAGCCTTGTTGTACCTTAATGGGAGCGATAAGTACCATCTGCCACATGGCACATTATCTCTGGTATCCACTCATTATATGGAATCTCCAAGGATGCAGTTGGGAGCAATCAATCCAAAAATATCTTCAGTTCACCACTGATGGTATGAAATCGCATAGTAACTGGTATATAACCAAAAGGTTTTCAGAGTCATAAGTGTGTGCAGGACTCACTGTGTTGCCCTGATGAGCCCCAAAAGGGCGAAACAAGGTCGGTCACTGTGAGTTTTACATACACTTATGACAGTATCTGAACTAAGATCAAAAATTCTGCTCTGTCGGAGGGTTCTCTTGAGAGCTTGACAGGCAGAGCGTATGTACATGGCAGTGACGTCATTACGTGCGCTCATTGAAAGCTGGAGAACTGAAGATATATTTGGATATATATATATTATATATATATATACATATACATTGTCATGTTTCTCCCCTGTAGTGAACACCGCAGGGTGACGGATGGCCAACCGGGCTTTAACTCCAAGGCGTATACCCCAAACTATAGCGGTAGTGACACGCGCGGGGGGTAGTGGAAGAACGCAAGGTCCTTACCTGTATGGACGGCCGCGACGGGGGTTATCCAATTCCCACAGACAAATAAAGGTATAAGACAAGGAATTCAAAATGTAACAAGTAATAGGTTTAATCTATCTATAATTCCAGTAATCTCTGTGTGTATGTGTGTCTGTGACCGCTGTTTCTCGACAACCACGGGTCCGATATACTTGAAACTTGCCAGGTATATTGCTGGGGACCCGAGGATGTGCCTTTTCAAGGTTTCATATTAATCGGACAAGTAGTTACCGAGCTATGGCGATTTAGCCGTTCGCCGTTCGCTTTGGCTTTGCGAATGGACCAAACCATTTCATGTAAATAGAGGGGGGGGGGGTTCTGTGGTCGTTGCGAATGGACCAAACCATTTCATGTAAATAGAGGGGGGGGGTTCTGTGGTCGTTACTGCCACGTTGTTTCAAAGTTTTTTTTTGTTGTTGTTGTTTGCACGCATGTTTTTTTGCACGCACGTACGGGCACCCACGTACGGGCACGTCCTAGTAAAAAATAAATGCCAGGATAACAGAAATAAATGCACAGTAAACTAAAATTCCTATATTGAAGATCCTCCAATCAGACACAATTACACACAAGGGGATGATAAAATAAACGTAAAAATGTAGTGTGGTGCGTTTGCCTGCTACTCCGCTCCAGCGTCCTTGACCGTCTGGGGTCGTCAAAGGTCCTGCGTCCCTGTGCGGGAAAACACGCGATGGCACGAAGTCGCGTTCACCACCAGACACCGACACGAAGCGAAGCGAACAGGCCTGAGCTGCTCCCTCGTCCTTTCTGCTTGGCTGCACCAAGCCCCGACGTTCCTTTCAGGCGTACACGGCACCAAGCACAGCCGTCAAGAAGCCAGCACCAAGGAGAGGAAAGGATGTGGCCGCCTTTCCCGAACCCGCAACAGGGAGAGCAAAAATGCGACCAGCACGAGAGAACAAATAATAAGCGACCGGGACAGGATGAGATGCAGGTCTTGACAGACAAATGAGCAACTTGTGAACCAGGGAACGGAGCTTCGCCAAACGCTGGAGCAAGCAAATGCGCGACCACTCGCGACGACCACCAGTGCAGAAGAGAGAAAAGTGCGTCCGCCCGCAATCAAACCCAGCGCAAGAGAGCGAGTAAATGGCTGGACGTGTCCTTTTTGTCCCTGGTGCTAGAATGTTCTCCCTGACGTCACCCGCACTCCAATCAAAGAGCACCATCGCATCAGTCTATGGCTATCAATCATTCCTTTCGGGCAGGGGCCTCACGGCCCTTCCCCTTCCCGACGCCTCTTGAGATTGCTCAGCTGGTTGGCGTCAGTGGCAGTGTTCGGATCCGGTCGGCGATTATCTTACTATAATTCACCAAATGTCCGTCCGTCCGTCTGTCTGTCTGTCTGTCTGTCCGTTCGAAGGTACCGCAAAAACAGCTGAACCGATCGCAACGATATTTTTGGTGGGTAATCCTAGGACCCCCTGGAGTAAAATAGGCTATATTGGTTTTGCAATTTTTTCAAGTTTTCCAATTTTCCAGTTTTTCCAAACACGATGGAATATTTACCGATATGAACAGTGATGTGGCTTTTGTTGAAATTCTACGTACCAGGGGAGAGTAGATCGACTCCTGACGAACTATTCCTATATAAACGTGCAGCTCCGAAGTGACACGGCAGCGTGTGCAAAGTGACTGAGAAACAGGTGTAGCGGCCGCTTCCGTGTTACAGATTCGGCACGCACTCTTCACACATAAACGTGCGACTGAGAAAGACGTGTAGTGGCCGCTTCCGTTTTGCAGAATTCAATCTTTTTTCAAAATGGGCAACATGTACTGTTTAGATTTCGATGATTTGCATGTGATATGATTCAACAGATGTTTGTATGAATCGTTTAAAATAAAAAAAGCCTTCAATTTCTGATATTTTGCCTTTTCATTTGGGCTTCCCAATTGAAGCCCCGCCCATAGGGCGGGTACCGTTGCTAGTGTTATTTAATTTAAGCGCTGATCACATGGGTGGTGTTGTAAGTGTCATATAAGGAACAAAGGGGAAACCGCAGAGGCAACTACACACAGGGAATTTACCCTTATACCCTAACTAATTTGCATAGCTCCACCCCTAGCATGGAGACAAATATACACTTGCGCGACATCCGGCCCTACTTAGTTACAGGAAGATTTCCACATGGCCTCTAAAATGGCCTCTAAAGGTGGTTTTTATACAAAGCACACTACCCCATACAATATACTTGGACTTAGGTATTCAATTGCCTACCCCCATGAACGTTACAATATACATATATACATACAAACAAACACAGACACAAACAAACACGAAACAGCATAATCCAAAAATATTCAACACCTCCATTATAATGTCACTGAATTAACCATTCAAATTACATCTGCAGCTGCTGAGAGTGAATGCTTAACATAAACATTTCTCTCATTAGATTTCTCCAATTCCTCTATTTCTCTTTATCTGGCCTTAATCTTTTCCATTTTCCCTCCTCACACCCTGGAATACCTCTTCCTTTTTTTTTTTTCTTTACAGGAACGAGGCTCATCGAAGAGTAAGGATATATCAAGTGAATGAATGAACAGGATAAGAAGAAGGGGAAACACCGACACTAGCTGGTAAATTGTTGGGTTAGGAAAGTTTAATGGGGGTAATAAAGATCATGGGACAGAATTGGAGATGGCAACAGATGATGGTGTACTGCTTGCTTGAAGCTCTGGAGGGAAGAGCGATAAAGAACAGCCTCTGGAATGTGGCTCCATAGACTGGAGAACCCAGGAATAGAAAGAGTTGAGGTATGCAGTCAGCCTGGATTTTCGAAGTTTAACCATTGAGGGGTCACGAGAAGAACTTGTGCATCCTAGAGAAGACATGCTTCGATATAGAGGGCCAGAGGAATAAGACAGCAGAGGAAGTAATATTGCAGAAGAGGTGGTTTAAAAAACAAACAAAAAAAACCAGAGATCACCGACCTGAGATGTGAAACCAACAGATGTTGTGGTTCAGCCTCATCACGGAAGATTCAAATAATGTTGAGAACTTCACAGTCCACAGAATGCAGGAGACACAAATATGATACCTGGGTGACAGCCCAGAGTGGAAAGCAGTATTCCACTGAGCTATGGACAAAAGCTTTGTACTGTGAGTAGCTCTGAATTTCCAAGGAAAGACTTTGATCTGTGAAGGACGCCCAGTCTGCAGCTGGCTTTGGAAGCTAGCTTCGCTATGTGTTCGGCCCAAGAAAGGTTATAGCTTATGGTGAGGCCTAGAGGGGTCAAGAGACTGAACTTCTTACAGTATACAACAAAAAAGTAGACAGGTGGGTTCCTTTGATGATTCATTAGGAGCGACAGGGTGAGACTGGGATTTTCCATGATTGCAGGGCCTGTTACATTGATCAGAGCAATGTCTCATCATTTCCAGACCAACAGAGAGATACAGCTGCTATCTGCCTAGCAGAGGGATTGAGTACTGTACGCCACACTGACACAATGTGGAGTAATCTGCAAAATTGAACAGATGGGTTTCCATCGCACCAGAGAGGTCATTTTTATAGATAAGAAAAAAGACTTGACCCAAAACAATGCCTTGGGGAATCCCACCTCCTGGGGGAGGGGAGGAGAGGTTCCATTGATGGCAACACTTTGATTGTGTGGTTGAAGGAAGTCAGAAATCCAGGAATGAAGGATACCTTGAATGCCACAAGCAGAGAGTTGGCAAGCAAAGCAGGATACCAGACTGTGACGAATGCCAGAGATATTTTGAGGAAGACACGCCCAACCTAACCTCTTGTTTGAGATTGAGAGCATCCCACCATTGCTGAGAGCATCAGAAGCCTGTCCGGAGTTGAGTGACCAGGACAAAATCCAAACTGATGCTCAGAGATCAGGCTGTTTGAGAGCAGGGAAGACGACACCAGAAGCAATGATGGATTCCATGACTTGTATAGTAATTGGAAACAGGTTCACTGGCCTTTGGCACACTCACTGGCCTCAGTGTACGAGGGACATTCAATACCATCGAGCATCCTGGACCCTGTTGCTAGAAGCTATCCAGTGCATAAATTTAATTCGCCGGATATGTGATTTATCCACAGGATAGACTTATCGGGGCATCTAGCACCCAGGCCCTGCTCTGCTTGACAACCTCAATGGCCAAACGGAGTCTTGAGCCCAATGTTGTTCCTCATCTACATAAACATCTTCTCGAATGCTGTGGAAAACCCTCTCATCCTTTTTCAGGTGACTTTATAGGAGTTATATCATTTCCTCATCCCAGCGACAGTTTGACAATAGCTGGTGTCACTCTCTGCTGATCTATAATTTATTAAATGCTGTTCTGCCAAATGTCGGAAGTCTTTCAATCCCAGAAAATTTCAATTTTACCCTTTTACTCCAAAAGGCTCATCAAATGAACCAACCTATCTACTGTTCATGGTCAACCACTGGAATAAACTCGGTCTCTTCAATTTTTTTCCATGGAGCAGTTTCGGAGATATAGAGGTGCAACTTTTTTCGATTTCTCCAAGATGGTGCCTGTACCATGTGACCTATGACGTCATGATTATCATTCAAATATTCTAAAGGAGGAGGTGCTCCTATGGTGAAAATTCCGTGTCAATCAGACCAACAGTTGCTGAAAAAAATAAATCATAATGATCGCATGTAAAAGTGTTGTATTTGTCGAATAATGATGTCATAACGAAGGCACCGATGACATCATCATTAACATATCTTATTCCCCATGGGGAGTAGTTGACAATGAGCCAGGTCTCAATTTGTTTCCATGGAGTTGTTTCAGAGATATGGAGGTGTAACGCTTTTTTCAAGATGGCGTCCATACCACGTGACCTATGACGTCATAATTATGAATTTAAAAACATCTACAGGCGGAGGCGCTTCTATGGTAAAATTTCGTGTCAATCGGACCAACGGTTGCCGAGAAAATGATTTTTTATAAATGCAGACACGTACGGCACACAGCACACGTACGTAACTGAATGCTTCACCCCGCTTTTCGCTTTGCGAATGCAGGGTAACAAAGCGTATTCATGAAAGGTCAAACATGAGAGGAAAGAAAGGACAACAGTAGCATGGAGGAAAAGGGGTCAGGGTGGGGAAGTTTAACAGGAGTAGAAACTATCATAGGTATAGTAGGAATATAACATGAAATGAGATGGCACTCTACTGCCATCTTGAAACACGAGACGGAAGAGTGGGATGCAATTCACAGGGAGAAACTAGAACAGCACTCAGTAGAGGGCATACCACCGCTAGGTGAACAGTTTACGTTTTGTATCCCACTGATGTGTCGTATCTGGATCCAGACCTGAACCAAAATCGAATCGGCTTGTTTTTGTCACCTAACCAATTTATGCAACTAGTTTTGTTATAATTCGTCCATAACTTTTTGAGACATCCTGCTATATATCGTTTTTGACCCTATCTCTCAATGGTGAAGAATCACTCAAATTCTTCCATCTAGATCCAGAGCTTCACCAAAATTGAATAGATTCTTCCTTGTCACACACACAACCTCTCCACCAAGTTTCGCCCAAATCCATCCACAACTTTTTGAGATATCTTGTTCACAGACAGACAGACAGACAGAAGGCAAACAGACAGACAGATAAACAGACAAACAGGGGTGAAAACATAACCTCCATCCACCTTCTGTATATATAATATGAATGATCGTTTTAAGGCCATTTTCTCCGCTAGAGCGGGGGTTGGCCTTGCGGGCCCCCTGAGCTCATGGTTCCCTGTTTGAGGCAATGTTTTTATGGCCGAATGCCCTTCCTGACGCCAACCCTTGGTCACCTCTTACGATGTGCAGGGATACGGTGTACCTATCCTAAATCGGGGTACACACCGTGATCATTCATCCCAGCAAGCCGATACTCAATTTGCCGACCTCGGAAGGATGACAGGCTGAGTCAACCCCCCTGGCGTTAATTCAACGATCGACCGGGATTCAAACTCAGGATCCCAAGCCGGCACCCTAACCGCTAAGCCAACACCAGGCTTCTGTGGCGGAGATTAAAAGGAACAAATGAGTGGAGGTGAATAATAAGTCTGGGTTTGGAAGGTTAACAAGGAGAGGTTTAATTTGGAGAGGCTGGAGAGGAGCAGAGGGATGAAAGAGCATGGGAGCAAGATCAGCAGAGAGGCGGTAGAAAACTGAGACCACGAACCTTTCTGTGATGACATGTTGAGAACTTTGGATTCCACATAATCCAAGATTAAGAAGTGCATGATGCAGGAGCATTAACAACTTCGATTCTAAATGGAATACCAAGGATGGAGTACCAAGAGCATTGAGCTACAAGACAACGGCCTTGTAGGCTATTATGAGTTCAGATCAATTACCAAGGAAGGATTTGGAAAAGTAAAGGATACCTAATCTGTGGCTGTCGTTGGCATTCAACTTTGCCATTTAGTCTCCCAAGGAGAGGAGAAGGAGAGGTCATAACGTATAGTGAGGTCTGAAAGCTCTTGGGACTGAACTTCTTTCAGTGGTCGATCAAGGAAGCAGATAGTTTGGATCACCAGACAATCATTTCAGAGAGACAAGGTGAAAATGTGAGACTCGCCTTGGAAGAATAACATGTTCCTCATATCAACACAGCATCTGATCCTTTCAAGATCTGCTGAGAAGGAATTACAGCAGCTGCCGGTATGTTGTTGAAATGGGATACTGTACTGAATGATGTAAAATCGTCTGCAAAGTGGAAAAGAAGGTTTTCCAGGAGAGTGGTTCCCAACCTATAGTTTGCTGACCCCCAAGGATCTACGAGACAATTGGCGGGGGCCTGTGTGGGAACAAAGTAAGATTCACCTCCCTGCAATGCCAAATGATGTCACACGTTCAGAGTCACTGATCAAAATGAACCATTGGTGGGAGGAGGTCCGTGTTTCTTCCCGCTTCTGTCATAATATTGACACTACGATAACCGCATGTCTCTATGGCAGTTACAGTATACACGGTGGACTGAAAAATATTGGAGGTTCAAATGGAGTCCACACACCCAAAGCATTTGGGAACCATTGACCTATAAGTTTCTACTGGGATTAAACATACATTCAGAGAAGTATATTATTTCCGATTGGGTCTTCAATTATTGCTTGGAAACAGCTATGCTGCAGATGCATACCCACCTCCACAGATTTGTTTTTGTATGCATAGCCAAGGCTCATGGAAGAGCTAGAATGGAATGAATTCAGAATTTGGCCAAAACGTTGGCACACGCTGTCTTTCTGTTTCCATTACAGAGGATGTTCCGCTGGGTTAGATGAATAGGATCGCTCATATTCAAGGCAATTCAGTTTAGACCAAAGGGCAAATACTGAACTACCTGGCTGACAAAGCCACAAAAATTCAGGTTCATAAACAATACATTGCGCTCTCGCCTCAGCCCCTGGATAATTCTTAACAAATTCTCCACAACCTGTCTCCACCATCCCCTCGGTACCAAAGCGCATAAATTAAACTGCTGCAGCTCACCAAAATGCAATACTGTCAAAGTAGGAATAATAGGCTAATTTTGAAAACCTTTTAAGCCGACACCATTGTCGGAGGGAGGTTAGACGGATGTAAAAGTTTAACAGCAATGTTAAATGAGTGGTGCACAAAGAGCACCGCGGGGATTGGGACGTAGCCGGGCAAAATTCAGTCACAAATTGGCATTCCGCAGAGGAATTACGTTGCATTTAAGGTTGTCGTGGGTTTTTCTTCAGCATGAAGTGAGCGGAAGAGTTTCTTTCATTTTTATTTTTTTTGGACATATTATGTCATCTCAAGACCTGCAACATGAGCACAGGAAATGCGTATTCGCTCTTACAGTCCCTCTTAGTTTCCGCACTGTGTAAATTCCACTATCTTTCCGTCTTTTTATCAATGTGCACTGTCAATCCAAGACACGTCGTTCTAGTGATGGAGCTGCTCCTATGGGGGCTCATTATTTGTAGCACCTGGCTGCTGATTTGCATCATTTCTGGGGGTGGGGTTGATGCTATGCCACTTATGCAGTGCTCCCCACTGACACAACCTTCCAACAAAATGTCTTACCAAAATTCAAAATTATGGTGGTGTCTTTAACCTCCACCAGCTATATGTTGGGACAGCTGGCATAGAACTTACCCTCCAAACGATGATGTAATCATTCATAAAGTGGCTTTTGACGTTTTTGTTTTATTTTACCATCTCCCAGCTCCAGTATGATATCAATCATGCACTTGCTGGATCCATTAAAGTTAAACCCTCCCAAGCACAAGCTATACTGCATGCCTTTTTCAACCTTTCCTCCATCGAGAGGAATCCCACTCAACTTTCCAACCCATCAAAATGTTGAGATACCTTGTTTGCCACAGTCATGTGCATTACTCCCTTTTGATTTCTGTATTCTCAGAAGAAAAATCATCTGTGCATCCCATGGCTGCATGTCCTCGATTCTTATCTTACTATAATTCACCAAATGTCTGTCCGTCCGTCTGTCCGTCCGTCCGTTCCCAGGTACTGCAAAAATGGCTGAACCGATCGCAACGAAATTTTGGGTGGGTAATCCTGGTACCCCCTGGAGTAAAATAGGCTATATTGTTTTTGCAATTTCAGCTTTGGTCTCCAGCATTTTCAGGTTTGGACGCCCGCCTAACCTTATTGCCCCGAATGCCCCGAGTACCGCAAAAACGGCTGCACCGATCGCAACGATACACCTCCATGCCCGTGGGATTCCCACGGGTGACCCCACTAGTTGTTGTAACTAGTGGTTACCTATTTACAGGGTGTTAGCCTTAAATGCTGTTGTTAAGACATTAGACCAGCCTCTCCATCTCATGTCTATCTGCGAGTATCGTACAAGCCTTTAGGTATCGACAAAAACTTACTCTTTTTACAGCGTAGCCCTTCGGGCAATGCAGTCTCGAACAGCGTTTGTCTGTCCGTATGTATGTATGTGTGTCCCTTCTGCCGGCATTTTGCGGCTTTAATCCATTTACAATTCATTTTCTCTGCAACCGTTTGATTGATTGACACAAAATTTTCACCATTATGAGCGCCTCTTATTGTAGAGCGTTTAATGATGATTATGATGTCATAGATCACGTGGTACAGGCGCCATCTTGGAAAAATGAAAAAAATTGCACCTCTATACAGCAATACCCCGTTTTACGCCATTTCGACCTACGTCAAATCCGACTTTACGCCACTCTTCTAGAGTAAATTTCAGTTCAGCGAACGTCATTATGTGCGACTTTACGTCACTCCGACATCATAATAGGATGTGAAAAAAACATTTAAAATAAATAAAATAGTACATAAAAATTAGCAATAAAAGAAGCTAAAAAAACAATTTAAAATACAATAAAAAGCACATTAAAATATTTTTAAAATGTACGTATACGTACGCGTAGCTGCTGGTTCTCATTCAAAACAAAGGCGACGCCATATGCATTTTGTCCTGTGCTGTGGTCGCGTGCTTGCTTTGCCTTTCGCTGTTATTTTTGTGATTATTCCTTTACTGTGTAAAACAACCAACGCAACGTGGCAACGGCGAAACATGACGATGCCGGCTCGGATGACCGTGACATGCCTCGAGCCGGGGTGCCTCGTCGGGCACCTCGCCGGCATCCGGCGTCGACAAACTGATCGACGTGTTCATGTGCACATGTGCATGGATTTGCAAATGCCTGCCTGTACGTCGTCGTTTCTGCGTATATCGCATCGTCCAAAAAAAAAGAAGCAAGCAGCTTCGGCCGCTCGAGGAAAGACGGGGCACGCCTACGACTAGGAGGCGAGCGTCGATCCCCGGGGCGGCCGGGTTCACAGAACCCTGAGCTCGTTCATTCGTCACAGACACGACACGACCACCGGTGAAACTGCTCGGACACGTTGGGTAAAGCACGCCGTGGTGAAGCGGGCCGCGGAGCCACTCGGCACACAAGCCAGCTCACGGTCGACACGTCCGCGCTGGTCACCCCGTTCGAGGAGAAGACCCGACCGATAGAAAACAACGGAGGGACTCCCGACGGGGAGCGGCAAAGATTCAGGGTGAGGCCGCAGGCTCCTCCAGTTATTTACTCTAGTTTTACGGTGTCTGTCTTCATTTTAAGGCATTACGCCCGGTTTACGTCAAAAACCGAGTTACGTCACGGCTTATGGAACCAATTAATGACGTAGGCCGGGGTATTGCTGTATCTCCAAAATCGCTCCATGGAAAAAATTGAAATGTAGCTCATTGTAAAGTACTCCACATGGGGACTACGGTAACATTTGTTAATGATGATGTCATAGGTGACTTCATTTTGACGTCATAAATTGACAAGTAGAACGCTTGATCCGATCAGTATGACATTTCTCTGGCTAGGCCATTGTTAGACTATCGGTCTTATTTGAGACCACCATTGTTTGTCATTCAAAGCAATTTTCGTACAAACATATTTTCATGCTGTAACTCTCTTGTATGGTGTGCGTGGTAACTCATTTTAGTGATAAACAACAACAACAACATGCATTTTAAGGCCATTTTCCCTGCTAGAGCGGGGGTTAGCCTTGCGGTCCCCATGACAATCTTCTCCATTTTGCCCTATTTTCTGCATCTCTCCTTGTTAACCCCCTTGCCCGCATTTCTTCTTCCACCATCTTTAGCCAAGTCTTTCTCGGTCTTCCCCGTCCTCTACTTCCTTCTACATTAATTTCCATCACTCTTCTCAACCAGTCACTTTCATCCTTCCTCAACAAATGACCAAACCATCTCAACCTGTTCCTCTTCACAGCATCAATCACAGGCTCTATTCCCATCATCTTTCGCAATTCATCATTTGTCTTCCTCTCTCTCAACGATACTCCGCACATCCATCAAACCATTCGCATTTCCACCCTTTCCAGCCTTCGTTGCTGCTCTACGTTCATTACCCATGTCTCGCTCCCATAAATCATAACACTTCTCACACATGCAGCAATTGCAGCATACACCTTTCCCTTCAGCTTCAGCGACACTCCCCTCCTCATCAGCACGCCACTCAGTTCCCAAAACTTCTTCCATGCACATCTCACTCGAGCAACCGTTGCCGAGTCTGATCCACCTTCTCCATTCAGCATGTCTCCGAGGTAGCAAAATGTTTTCACACCTTCCAGCTTCACGCCGTCTCCAAGATCCAACTCAACATTTCCTCCATCTGCAGCTCCCTCTGTGCACACCTTACATTTGAATGTAGCTGCCACACTGGTAAATGACCCTCTCAGACCACTACATTTTTGATGAACCCACTCAGCGCACATTGTACATTGAATGGAGTTCACTCCGACACCCTTCCTCCACACAGCACACGGCCACTTCCCAGTTCTTTCCACCTCACCACATGCTTTACCACTTGCCATCACCTTCGTCTTTCCGATATTCACCTTCAGACCTTTTGTCTCCATACATTCCTTCCACTTGTTCATCTTTTCCTTCAGTCCATCCATACTTTCCGCAATCAACACCAGATCATCTGCATACAACAACTCCCATGTTAAACCCTCCTTTACGTTCTGAGCCAGCACCTCCATCACAGCTACAAATAGTAGTTGACTTAGTACCGACCCCTGATGCACTCCCACCTTCACCTCAA
This sequence comes from Myxine glutinosa, assembly GCF_964187855.1. Taxonomy (NCBI): domain Eukaryota; kingdom Metazoa; phylum Chordata; class Myxini; order Myxiniformes; family Myxinidae; genus Myxine; species Myxine glutinosa. Next base: position 35,367,048 of record NC_136270.1, on the reverse strand, counting down.
ACTCACCACTGTTCCCGTCCTTCGTCCTTACAGCTGTGCGCGCTCTTTTGTACATTGCCATCACTACTCTGATCAACCATTCCTCCACTCCTAACTTCCTCAATGCCCATGTCAATACTTTGCGTGGAACCCTATTGAATGCTTTCTCCAGATCAACAAACCCAAAAAACAACTTCTTCCTCTTCTCCATGTACTTCTCCTGCAACTGCCACAAAATGAAAAGCGCGTCTGTCGTTCCTCTTCCTGGCATAAATCCAAACTGCATTTCGTTGATCTTCACTTTCTTCCTTATCCTCCTCTCCAACACCCTTTCCAATACCTTCATTCCATGCTCCAATAACTTTATCGCTCGGTACGAGCCATACTCCAGAGGGTCAGCTTCCCCCTTGTATAGAGGGACGAGGGTACTCAGTTCCCAATCCACTGGAATGCGGCCTTCTTTCACCACCAGATTACAGATCTCTGTCATTCTCTTCACACCCCAACTTCCTGCTGCCTTCAACATATCTCCCACAACTCCCGTCGGCCCTCCCGCTTTTCCACTCTTCATTGCTTTTATCGCTTCCTCAACTTCCTTCTCAGTTATCTTCTCTGCCGGTCCTAAAACTGGGTTACTCTCTAAGTTGCCATCCAATTCATTCTCTGTATTCAACAGCATTTCCATATATCTTTTCCATCTTCCTTTAATTCCATCTGGGTCGACAACGATTTGTCCCACTTCATCCTTCAAGCAACTCACCCCCATCACATCACACCTCTTTCGCTATCTGCTTTGCAATCCTGAATACTGCTTTCTGACCCTCTTCCGAATCCAAGCGTTCTCCGAACATTTTCCTGCATGCCTCCTGCGCCTTTGCTACCTCTTTCTTTGCAGCCTTCCTGGCTGCCTTATAACTTTCATGCTCTGCTGTTTCTGCTCCCGTACCCTTCGCCTTCTGCCACTCCTTGAACTTCTTCCTCTTCTCGTCAATCATCTTTCCAACTTCATCATCCCACCACCATGTTTCCGAGTGCCTCGGTGGTGCTTTTGTGCATCCACATACCTCACCAACGGCTCCCAACAGACTAGCTTTCATTGACATCCAACCACTTTCAAGCTCAACCACATCATCCTCTACCCTACTCAGCCTCTCTTTTAATGCCTCCCTTACTGTCACCTCTTTCAACCTCCACACCTTCATTCTCGGTTGGTACTTCACCCGCCGAGCTCTCCTCTCACCTTTCATCCTTATGTCGCAGACAACCAAGTGGTGCTGTGAAACAGCCTCCTCCCCCGGGATCACCTTTGTGTCCCGGAGGTGCCCCCTATCTCGCCTACGCACCATCAGGTAGTCAACGGTTGTCGTCGACCCACCTGATGTGTATGTAACAAGCTTATTATCCTCTTTCTGGAACTGAGTATTACAAATCAACAAATCAGCTCCATCAGCAAACTCCAAAATCCTTTCACCTTCTCCATTTCTCACACCATATCCGTAACCCCCATGAACTCCCTCAAAACCATCCATACTCCTTCCCACATGTCCATTCAGGTCTCCTCCCACCACAACAACTTCCTCATCTTTCACGTTTCCCATCAGCTTCTCTATCGCACACCAGAACTTGTCCTTCTCTTCATCGCTTCGACCAACCTGCGGAGCATATCCCGAGATGACGTTCACCAAGAGCTTTCCAATCATCATTTTCACCATCATCAACCTATCACTCACTCTAGTCACACTCACCACACTGTCTACAAACTCCTCAGAAAACAGGACACCAACACCATTCACGCCCTCCAGGCACCCTTGCCACACAAACTTGTATTTCTGTCCCTGCCTACCCTTCACCATTCTCACACCACTTCCCTTCCATCTCGTCTCCTGCACACAACATATGTCCACTCTTCTTCTGACCAATACTTCCACCACTTCTCCTGATCTCCCTGTCATTGTCCCTACATTCCATGTCCCAAACCTCAGAAACCGATCTCCACTTCGGGCTGTACCCTGCCCATATGTACTTGTAATTGTCATGGTTCTCTTTTTGAGGCAATGTTTTTATGGCCGGATGCCCTTCCTGACGCCAACCCTCTTAGTCGTCTCTTACGACACGCAGGGATACGGTGTACCTATTCTGACCAGGGTACACACCGGGAAACGTTTAAAACATGGAAATTCTGGGGGGGGGGGGGGGGGAAGGTGGGGAGGGCGGTATCAGCATCACGGTGGCGGTTTAAACATATTCCAACAATATCCAACATCATTTTAGTGATAAAGCACATAACAAATTATTTTGTAATTGAGTGGATAACTCATGAGCAATCTTTTTGTTGGATGCACTTGTGTTTCTTTTCACCAAACAATGTCACTTGCATTTGGACTTGCATCTCTCACCAAACCGTGCCACTATGGATTTACAAAAACGTTCCTTTCATGTCGGCGATGAAGCATCAATTGGGTCACGTATCAGGCCTTCTTACCGAATACAAGGAACCGAAAGTGCAGGTGGTGCACTTCTTTCCCTAACACCGTGCTGTACGTAATCATGCAGCTATATTCTCCAGACATCCACACCTGGGCGTTCTTCAACACGATGCCTTTATCATGCGTGATGTTGTTATGACGACCTGGAACACAACCCAGGAAGAATATTCTTGGTTAGAATTTCAAACTTTTCGCCTCACAACAAAATGAGCCTGCACAAAGGTTTTTTTTGACTTCCATTGCTTTGACTCTGTTTTGGGGTTTGAGAGTGGGAGGGCTGGAAAGCAGCTCTTCTTGTGCTTCATCTCACAATCACCATCTTGCTATTTGAAAATAATTTCACCCTGATTATTTTGAAGGCTATGAATTCCAGCATTTTCAATTGTTTTTATGAACCTGTGATTTGGCTGATGCCCAAGTGTGCTTTGTGTAATAAAATATATGACAATCCTCTGCACTTTTTGCAGAGGAGTCTATTTTCTTGTCAACCATGACCAAAGAGGACATCATTAAAATTCAAAAGAGTCATGTACCATTCAGCAGCATACGTTTTACCCAGTGAAAGCAGCGTGCAGAGAGCATACATAATATCAGCGGCTAATTAGACACGGTAAGCTTCGATGCAAAATTGATATTTGCATGCTGGAAAGTGACTCCCTGGTGCTGTGCCAGGCCCATTGGTATGTGTCAGTGGAGCTTTGAATGGCGATTTTATTGCATATTTGGATTGCATATGCGTGGCATCCCTTGGCATCAAAATGCAACTTTAACCTTCCAAGTACTACAACACCTTGCCATACATCATCATGCCAGGGGAAGGGGAATATGGAGCGCTTGCGTACCATTGTGCAGAATCCCTGTTGGGCCGATCCATGTTACTGTAGAATCGAGCAGATCATGGTGTCTCATGTGCCAGGATAGGCAGCACAACTTAGGGCTGTCCCGGTGCACCGGCACGTATACACGCCCTGCAAGAATTGAGGAATCGGAATATAAATTTATCCAAGGTATAGTGTTGTACAATTTCATGATTATAAATGCCACTGAACTATGGACCTTCAAATAAACCATTAACCGAAACATCACCGAAGACCCACGGCAGTGACCTGATGAGGGCCCATAATTACCTCCGACACTGAAGGTGGATTGAGATTGTTTTTACCTGTATTTCTGTCCGTCTGTAAATAGGACAACTCAAAAAGTTGTGGACAGATAGGAATGAAACTTGCTGGAGAGGTTGGGTGTGTAACAAGGACAAAACAATTCGATTTTGGTGAAGATCAGAATATGGACAGGATAATTTTCTTTATTTTGTAAGTGACTTCACCATTGAGAGATGGGGCCAAAATGATATACAGTGCCTATAGAAAGTCTACACCCCTTTTCAAATTTTTCATCGTTTGTTGCCTTATAACCTTGGAATTAAATTGCATTAACTCAGACTTTTTTCACCTTTATTTCCACATCGTAACCCACAACTTCCAAGTGAAAAACAAATTCTACAAATTTCAGAAAATTAATGAAAAATACAAACCAGAATATGTTGGTTGGATAAGTGTCCACCCCCGAGTTAATACTTGGTCGAAGCACTTCTTTTTTTTCTTTTTTTTGTATACTGAATCGAGGCTCGTGAAAGAGCTAAAAACAATTTTAAAAACAATAAAGCTAAGCTAAAAACAATAAAAACAATAAAAACAAAACAAGAGCCTTTGACAGCAATTACAGCTGTGAGTCTGTTGGGATAGGTCTCTACCAACTTTGCACACATTGATTGGGCAATATTTGCCCATTCTTTTGTACAAAACTGTTCAAGCTCAGTCATGTTGCGTGGGGAATGTTGGTGGACAGGAATCTTCAAGTCATGCTACAGATTTTCGATTTTATATAGGTAGGGGCTCTGACGACCACTCAAGGACATTTATCTTTTTGTTCCTTAGCCATCCAGTGTAGCTTTGGCTGTGTGCTTCAGGTCATTCCCATGCTGAAAGGTGACACGTACCCAAGCAAGATATTCTAGTTTTGTATTTTTCTGAAATTTGTAGAATTTGTTTTTCACCTGGAGGTTGTGGGTTACAGTGTGTAAATAAAAGTGGACAATGTCTGATTTAATGTAATTTAATTCCAGGCTACAAGGCAACGAAAAGTAAAAATTTTGAAAGGTGGTGTCGACTTTCTAGAGGCACTGTATAGCACAATATTTCAAAAGGTTGTGGACGACATATGACAATTTGGTGGACGAGTTGGTTAGGTGACAAGAAATAAGCTGATTAGGTTTTGCTTTAGGTCCGGATCCAGGACCGGGCTATCAGTGGGATACAAAATGGAAACAGTTCAGTTGGGAAAAGGTATGTGCTCTAACGAGCGCCGTTCTATTTCCAAGAGCATTTAGTAGGTCATGTAGATTGGTGTCTATAGCTGTAGCAAAAGGTAACTCAGAGTGCAACACATCATTGATGTGTCAAATGGTCTCATTCTTGTTTAAGGACATAGAGGATAGTGCGACCAACTCGTTACACTCGGTGTCGTTCCATGGTCAGCAGCACCTGGCGACTCACCCAAAAAAACTAAATCAATAAATATATAGGTAAACCTTACCTCTGATTTGAGCATACAGTTCCAGGTGAGATAAGGATGATACCACTATTTATACTGGTGATCAAGCAGTTCAAAGAAGCTGACTCGGTTCATAAAGAGCAACACTATTGTTATGGTATTTTCAAAACTGGCTCCCTAAACATCAATAGGACAATACCATTAATATTCCAGCAAAACACCCATTTTAAAATGAGATAAGGAAAGTCCAGGAGGCCTTCACATTATTTCATGACAATCTAGTTCACACTTTCTGAACATGAGCATCAAAATTGAAATGTAAGAGAGGAAACAGAGTGTGGGCCCATTGAAGAATAGCACAGGAGAATGGGACGACGGTGAGGATGAGATGGCAGGCTTATTAAATATTTTTTCCTTCTACATTTACATGGCAACAGTAAGTGGAACTACCAAAAGCTGAGGGTATCGATCTCGGGGGTGAGCAAGGGTCTTTAGAAGAGATCCAAGTTGGATTGGATGAAGTGAATAAACAGCTAGGAAAATTAACGGATGACAAAGCTGCAGAGCAGGACAATATGCTACCCTAGAATATTGCGGGAGGTGGAAGAGCAGATCAGTGGTATTAGCAGATATATACACACACACATATATATATACATATATATATACATATATATATATACATATATATATGCATATATATGCATATATATATACATATATATATACATATACATATATATATACATATATATGCATATATATATACATATACATATATATATACATATATATGCCATATATATATACAATATATATATATACATATATATGCATATATATATACATATATATATATACCATATACATATATATATACATATATATATATATATCAGTCACTATGCGACCTTCATATCATCAGTGGAGAACCGCCAGCAAGGTGTCCCATACAGCTGCTGCTGCACCTTGCTGGGAGCGATAAGCACCGTCTGCCACACGGTAACGTTATCTCTGGTATCCACTCATCATATGGAGTCGACCTGGTTGCGGTTGGGAGTTACTAATAATGGTATCTGTAATCTGGTTCTCCAACCTAATGAGCGGACAGCATGACGTCATGCATGGCGATGACGTCAAGGACGTCAATCGTCAATGACGTCAATCGTCAACATGCATGGCGATGACGTCATGCTGTCCACTCATTAGGTTGGAGAACCAGATTACAGATACCATTATTAGTAACTCCCAACCGCAACCAGGTCGACTCCATATGATGAGTGGATACCAGAGATAACGTTACCGTGTGGCAGGCGGTTGCTTATCGCTCCCAGCAAGGTGCAGCAGCAGCTGTATGGGACACCTTGCTGGCGGTTCTCCACTGATGATATGAAGGTCGCATAGTGACTGATATAAAAAAAAAAAACCGAAAGGTTCACAGAGTTACAAGTGTATGGAAAGCCTCACTGCGTTGCCCTGCTGAAGCCCCAACAAGGGCGAAACCAGGTCGGTAACTGTGAGTTTTGCATGCACTTGTGACAGTATCTGAATTTATAATCCGTAATGACGCACTGCTGGATGGTTCCTCTGGAGCTTTTGCAGGCAAATGCGGACATGCATGGCGATGACGTCATGCTGTCCGCTCATTAGGTTGGAGAACCAGATTACAGATACCATATATATATATGTATATATATATATATATATATATATATATATATATATATATATATATATATATATTATATATAATATATGTCTGATATACATGCCTGTTGTTTCTGTAGACTAAGAAGAAGACCTTTGTTGGTTCGAAAAGCTTGTCGAGCATTAAAGATCGACCATGCTGAAGCTTCGTCCGCGTCTTATTCAATCTCCCGATTATATATATATATTGTTGCGGTTTTGAGAACCCACACTTGTAAATAGATATCACATCATTAAAGGTTAAAGGTAGCACCCCATAGATGGGCCACAAGCAACACGTAGGTCACCATAGGACTTCAGGTATTCCTTAGTATGTGTATAGATAAGGCTATGTTTCCAATAGTTGAATCTGCGTTGTGTCAATCAAATAAAGAATAGGCCCCCGTGCTTTCATTCCATCAATTTTTCCAGCCTCCCTCTCCAAGCGACGCCATTAAGCACGCCCTACAGTCTCTGTACCCCTTGGCCCTCCCAATTGTTACGCGCCTTGCCAGCAGCGTTCGCAGCCTCGCTGGGCTTCCGCCCAAACGCCGCCATAAGCCACGAGGTGAGGGGGTGGAGCGCCAGGAAGAAGGTGTGGCCACGTCACCCAGCCGTCAGGGCGGGGCCGGTAAGCAAGAACCAGCCAACCAGGGCTGGAGTGACATCGCCTGATAGGCGTGGCTTTTGGGCTGGCGGAGCGATCGCTGGCTGTCTTATAAAAGCGAGCGCACAAAGCCCTTTTACAGGACTCTCGTACAGGACTCTCGCTAAGCACTCGAGTGAAAGGTTGATTAAAAGAGGACTTGTTGGAAGGCGCTTGGTAAAGGACGTATTGGGAGCGCACATTTGAGAGGACTTACTCGCTGGTGCTGATTAAAGAAGGACGGCCAAGGACTGTCGTGATTACGAAGAATGCGAGAGTATATGCGCGTGATCAAAGAGGGCTCGCTGGCATTGGGAGTTCAAAGAAGGACATTGGAAAGGGGGCGTTTGGCGCGGGTCATGCGCCTATTACGTACGCTAGTACCAGCCTTTCCCCCCCCCCCCCCCGTCATTATAACTGTCCGTTCGCGTCACGCTACACGCAGAGCGCCTGCCGGGTTTCGTCTGCTGGACCGGAGCCGGACTGGAGCCTGGACGCGCTGGTGACCATCAACCTGTTCTTCTACAATCCCCGTGTGAGTGACTGTGTGTGAGACGGGCCCGTTTGTCCAGGGAATAAGTTAAGCCTGTGATTAAGACTGCCCTGTGTATCTGCTTCTTCCTCTTCCTTGTACATTCCCTTCTTTCGTTTCCTCTTCTAATTGTACAAATTGTTAATAAATTGCCCTGTTATTTCTGGTTTCTCCTTAATCCGATCGTCCTAGTCTTTTCTCCATTGGGTAAATGTGGCACGATCGGAACTGCCATAATCGGGTCTAGTCCTTGTTAACGGCCCGAATCGCGGCTCGCTTCGCTCGGCGTATCCACCAACGCCGTGGTTCGGGCAGGAGTCATTTCCTTGCTTCACAGTCGGTGTTAGTAATTAGGTATTAGGACTAAGTCGACCAATAACCCTATTTAATACCGACCGGAAGGAACGTTATAACTTCCAGGACTCGCGTCGGCCAGATAAAAGGACAAGGGGATTAACCCCCCCCCCCTCCCCACCCCCCCGCCACCCTTGATAAGGGGAGAGCTGACGTTTGAGATCCGCAACTATATCTATATATATATATATATATATATATATATATATATTATATAGTATATATACGTATATAGTATATACATATATACAGACTTGGCATTTAATATGGAATTTTTCTTGACTTGGGTTTACTTTCTTAACTCAGTATATCAATCTGGTGAGTTTCTTTTACACTTTGGTGATTTATTTGTTAAAGGAACCATGTCACTGATTGTCTGTCGCAGCAAGAAGTCAACAACAGGATTATATCACAGGTGGTGTGGCAAAATGTACGGACAAGTGCATTTGATGATTGGCTTCACAGTCGGGTATACAAGGGTTGTTGCGTTCTGTATTAGTGGAAAACAACTGCTGCACATCTCCAAAAGTTATTGCCGCTTCCTCTGGAGATGGTCCGTCAACTCGACAATGCTGTTTGTCATGGAGTGGTGGCTTTACGAAATTACGGCATGAAACAGCGTGCTATTGCTCGGCAGTACGGCATCACTCAAGGTCAGGTGTCAAAGATCCTGAAACGAAATGCTCAGAGGGGTGTCCCTACTCCAACACCGAGGCCAGGACGTCCCCGCAGAACCACAAGGAGGGATGATCGCCAGCTGCACCGGTTAGTCCGCAATGGCCATACCAAGTCAGCTAATCGGCTTAGGGCTGAGTGGCAGCAACTGACAAATGTGCCTGTATCCAGAAGGCTAGTCAACCAACGACTGGTTCAAGCAGGCTATCGTGCCAGGCGTCCCCTGAGAAAGTCACGCCTGACCAGACAACACCGCCAGCGCTGATTGCAGTGGGCCAGAGAGCACCGCCAATGGCAGCCAGGACACTGGAATCACGTGATCTTCAGTGACGAGTCTAGATTTCTGGTCTATCGTCAAGATGGCCGTGTCCGAGTGCGCAGACAAGTGCATGAAGCCTACAACAAAGACTGTATAGTGCGAAGAGTCCAAGCTGGAGGTGGTGGGGTGACCGTTTGGGCTGCTTTTCATGCAGGGGGCAAAACTGACCTGGTTGTTCTGAATGGAAACCTGAACCAGTTCAAGTACAGGGCCATTCTGGAAGAAACATTGCTTCCATTTTGCTCGTGCAGCCTTTCGAGGAAACATTGTCTTCCAAGATGACAATGCACGGCCTCATCGTGCTCGCATGATCCAACACTTTCTCGCTGACCGTGGTGTAGAGCATATGGAGTGGCCTGCCATGTCCCCGGATATGAATCCGATAGCGAACTTGTGGGCAGAATTAACACATTAAATCGACCACTTGGACCAGCAGCCGACCTCTGTGCGTGAATTGCAGCAGGCTATTGTCACTGCATGGCAAGCGATTCCTGTCCAAACCTTGGCAAATCTCGTGAACAGCATGCCTCAACGTTTACGTGCTCTCCTGAATGCTCGTGGGGGTTACACGAAGTACTGAACTGTAATTTTACTGTCCGTAATCCCAGTCGTAATTTAACTTTTGTTTTTGTTAAAAAAAAATTGGGCTAATGTGCAAAATAAAGAGATACTTCTGGAAAACGTACAGAAGTTTAACATAGTACTGTCCATGAATTGAGTTTGATATCAGTTTACATCACTTTCAAGGATCAATTTATTTGTTTCGAAATGTCAAAGGTGGATTTTGTTTCTTTTAAAGGTCACATTAACAAAATCTAGAATAATTTCAACATAATTCCAATGAATTTTTGGTTCTAAGACATCTTGAAAAATAAGTTCACCCCCACAAAAAAAATATTCCATATTAAATGCCAAGTCTGTATATAAAATAGCTCGTTGGAGTCAGAACAGGATTGAAAAATAGCAAATGTAACACCGTTATTTAAGAAAGGATCCAGAGAAGAATTGGGGAACTATAGACCTGTTAGCCTGACTTAAGTGGTGGGAAAGGTGTTGAAGAAATTAATTAAGGAACAGGTCGGGAAATATTTGAATAATTTCAAATTAAATAAAGGAAGTCAGCATGGGTTTACCAAAGGGAGATCACGTTTTTAAAAAAGCTATTGCAGTTTTACGAAGTCGTTTCTGATTGGGTGGATGAGGGAAGTGCAGTGGATAAAGTATATCTAAACCTTCCAAAAGTTTTTCAAAAGGTACCACGTAGGAAGTTGTTCGCTAGTGAGTGCTTGTGGTGTGGCTCGTCAGGTCGCTAACTGGATTGGAAACTGAATCAGTGATAGGAAGCAAAGAGTAGCTGTGATTGGGACGATTTCTGGCTGGGAAATAAGTAAGTAATGCGGTACGTCAGGGACCAGTACGGGGACCATTATTATTCATAATTTACATCAACGATTTGAATAGTGGGGTTAAATAGTCAGTTTTCTAAATTTAAAGATGACCAAAGCTTTATGTAAGCAGAGAGAGTGGGGATCAGATTCAGCAAAGTCTGGATACTTGCATTGATTGGGAAAAAGATTGGCAGATTCAGTTTAACATGAAGAAATGCAAGGTGCCGGGGATGGCTCCGAATAATGACTAGAAGGGCACTCGATAGAATGCAAACCTCCGCCAGGCTGAACAGTTTACGTTTTGTATACAACTGATATGCCGGATCTGGATTCGGACCTGAACCAAAATCTAATTGGCTTATTATTGTCACCTAACCAACTCATTCACCGAGTTGTGTTTGGATCTGGATCTTCATCAAAATTGGTAAATGATTCCTCGTCACATACCCAACGTGTCCACCTAGTTCCGTCCGAATCCATCCAAAACTTTTTGGGATATCGTGCTCTATGGTATATCGTTTTTGGCCCTTTCAATAGTGAAGAATCGCTTTAAAAATTCTGGTATCCTGATCTAAATATGGATCTTCACCAAAATGTAATCATTCTTCCTGGTCACATATCCAACCTCTCCAGCAAACTTCATCCAAATGCGTCCACAACTTTTTGAGATATCCTGTTCGCAGACAAACAAGCAGACAAGGGTAAAAACAAAACCTCCTTCTACCTTCAGTGGCAGAGGTAAAAATACGGATTACATGATGAAAGGGACAATCTTGGAGCAAGTCACACAGGAGAAAAATCTGAGGGTAGTCATAGATATGGGGGTAAGCAGACAGCACAGTGCCATCAGCTACATAGGTAAAGCTCACAGGGTTTTAGGTTGTACCTGAACAGGTGATAAATTCTAAATCAAAAGAGGTAGTGTTAACTCTGCACAGTAATTTAGCGAGGCCAAATCTAGAATATTGTGTCCAGTTTTGGTCACCACATCCGAGGAAGGACGTACTGTAACTGCAATAGAGAGGGTACAGCTGAGAGCTCACAAGATTTATTCTAAGGTTAGCTAGACTAGACTAAGTTAACTAAGACTATCTTAATTAGTATTACTATTACACCACTGAGTCTGGTATAACCACAAGTTATATAATATAAATAAATGAATGAATGATCGTTTTAAGGCCATTTTCCCCGCGAGAGCGGGGGTTAGCCTTGCGGGCCCCATGACAATCACGGTCCCCTGTTTGAGGCAATGTTTTTATGGCCGGATGCCCTTCCTGACGCCAACCCTTGGTCACGCTCTTACGATGCGCAGGGATATGGTGTACCTATTCTAAGCCGGGGTACACACCGTGATCATTCATCCCAGCAAGCTGGTACTCAATTTTGCCGAGCTCGGAAGGATGACAGGCTGAGTCAACCCCCCTGACGTTAATTCAGCGATCGACCGGGATTCGAACCCAGGATCCTAGGATCCCAAGCCGGCACTCTAACCGCTAAGCCAACACCAGGCTACAAGTGATATAATATTTCTCTCAATTCCTACAAAATACTATCAAATTTGAGACCACGACCTTTATAGCAGAGAGAGAGTGTCAATTATTTTGTGTGTTTATTTTTATTGTGTTATTATTGCATTTCTGCTGCTCGCTTTCATAATCCCACTGGTGGAACCGTTTTCCATCCAGACGTGCATGAAACAGTTCTGGAACAGTGTCAAAAAGCATCAGCACGCTGGAAACAGCTAGTTGTTCATGCATTATGAGATAGATGCTCCCTGTCGGTTGTCTTCAATTGAGTCATTTCAACCTTCGCGTATGATCTCCATCTCGCCACTTCCTTAAGTTTTGGTGCCCTTGGTATTGGGACAATTATGCACTTGTGCAATATTTTAGGCAATAACTCACAAGCCTAAACAAAATCTTCTTGGCCAACCAGGTAGTTGAAAGTGGTACGACAATTATGCATCTGTTGCAGAACATTATGACAATGATTGATCCGTGAAGAAAGGAAACAATATGTCGTTAAAGTAAATGTAAGGGTATAATTTTACCTTCACGCTTGCATAACCTGCTTAAAGGCAAACATCGAAGATGACTCGATCTGCTTTCTATGAGCTATTTTGTTTTATCCATTTTGAGCTTTCGAGCTAAAGTATTATATAAGAAGAAAAAGAGGGACGGTTGTTCAAGGAGAATAAATTTGGGTTGTAAAGAAGACTGGATGATGCGAAATAGAAAAAGGTTGCGAGAAGATAAAGTGAAATGGAGGAGCATAAAAAGACATTATATGTGGGCCTTACTGGTCCTGGATATTTCTGCACATTCGCCTTTGAGACATATAATCTGGGTTTGAATTCCGCACAAGCACTAACTGTCATCCTGGTGTTTTGCAGGCAGGGCGATTCATCAATGTGTGCACCGTCTCCCAGATAGACGTTAAGCCGGATGTCCCATGTGCTAGCATTAGTTAGTTGATGTTAAAGATCCCACGTTGCACTTCCCAAAGAGTAGGGGAGTTATCTCCACCACCCTGAACACATTACACATTCTAGTCCTGATTACCACCTGGTTAACCCTTGCCAAGAGACTAGTAAATTGATGATCAAGATGTTGGGACTTATATGCTTGGGCAGGGTATTCAATAGTTTTGTGTAAGCAACATCCAGATAGCCTGTTGCCATCAACAGGGATTAGCCTGGTGTTGGCTTAGCGGTTAGGGTGCCGGCTTGGGATCCTAGGATCCTGGGTTCGAATCCCGGTCGATCGCTGAATTAACGCCAGGGGGGTTGACTCAGCCTGTCATCCTTCCGAGGTCGGCAAATTGAGTACCAGCTTGCTGGGATGAATGATCCCGGTGTGTACCCCGGCTTGGAATAGGTACACCGTATCCCTGCGCATCATAAGAGCTTGACCAAGGGTTGGCGTCAGGAAGGGCATCCGGCCATAAAAACATTGCCTCAAACAGGGAACCATGATTGTCATGGGGCCTGCAAGGCTAACCCCCGCTCTAGCGGGGAAAATGGCCTTAAAACGATAATTCATTCATTTCATTCATCAACAGGGATTCACGTGTAGGTAGAGAAACTTTTTGAAAGTTAATTAACTATGCATGTTGGAGAGATTAATCCTCTCAATCAAACATGTTTTTCACATTCATACTTTTATGATCATATCTAAGTATGATGAAAACAAATACGTGCCACTTAGTTTCTCCTGAGAAATCATCATGGAGATTTGGCTTTACTTCTTCTTCCATTTATTCTTCTTTGTCTTATACAGCTGGAACCACAATTTACCCTTTTGCAAAAAGCTTGACCTCTTGTCATGACTTCATTCAGGAATGCTTTGGGGGATGAGAGTTGTTTATGTTTTTGATAGGGAAGCTTCAACTTAACTTGGAGGTTATTCAAATTTATTCATTTGGGCAAGGGTGGTTGCTAAAAAGCGTGGCAACATAAAATGGCCACACAAGGCAGGTGATCACTTAATGCAAGTTTTATTTTTTGGCCAACTTAATCTACCCGAGTTAACCAGCATTCCAAGGCAACCAACGATGCTGAACCCACTCTGGCTAGACCCCTTGCCAACTTTCCTGACGGATAGGCAGATTCCGTCTGTGGCATCATTGGCTGCGTGGGTTGTAATTTATGAAACAAATTAATATCATTGCCAAAAACTGCACATACAGTAGTATAATTGCATATGCATGGCACTAGTACATTGATGCAAACAATGCATTAGACAGGACACAGCCTACATGCTAACATGCTATTGCATGGTAGGCTCTACAAACAAAAAAAGATAAAAATGATTTTTCATTTAATGAAAAAAAAAATAACCAATTGCTTTTGGCTCCAAGAATGGCCTGAAATGGTGTAGGCCTGTAGATAGACCACATATAGATCTATTACCCATGGTGTTGAACCTTCCGTAGACCTTCTCGTGAAAGCTATTGTGCGCCATGGGAATGGGGACCCCAGCTCCCGCCTGCAGGGAGTTCAGCCATTTGATTTGATCACCCGCTGCATGCAGAATGACAACAACAACAAAAAATATATATGCATGACAAAATTCAAACTGTAAATCCTCAGTGACAACCCACAAACATATCATATGCCCGATTTCAGTTATTGTCTTTGTAAGAACGCTTTGGAAAAAAGAAAGAATCGCTTATTGCATTAATAACTAGCAGCATCTATGACACTCCAGGAGAACCAGTGCATGCACGAATCAGACAGGTGTGAAAAAGAACAACCATTCTCAAGCTGATAAGGCTGCCTTTGGTGTGTAATTAGTAGCCAAATGCATCGGAAAAAAACCTCATCAAATGCAACAGGAGGGGGGGGGGGGGGGGGGAGGAAAGGACCATCAACAAATGCATCGGGGTGGGAGGGGGGGGTGTCAAATGCGTCAGGTTGGAGGGAAAGGACCATCAAATGCATTGGAGGGGGGGGGGGCATCAAATGCATCGGGGGGGGGGAGGGAAATGACCATCAAATGCATCGGAGGGGGGGGGAGGCAAGGACCGATCAAATGCATTGGAGGGGGGCATCAAATGCATCGGGGGGGGGGGAGGGAAAGGACCATCAAATGCATCGGGGGGAGGGAAAGGACCATAAAATGCATTGGGGGGGGGGGGAGGCAAGGACCGATCAAATGCATCGGGGAGTGGGTGGGAGATGGAATGGACCATCAAATGCATCGGGGGGTGGGTGGGAGAGGGAATGGACCATCAAATGCATCGGGGGGTGGGAATGAGAGGGAATGGACCATCAAATGCACCGGGGGTGGGGGGGGGCAGGGAAAGTACCATCAAATGCATCGGGGGGGAGGGAAAGGACCATCAAATGCATCGGGGGGGGGGAGGGAAAGGACCATCAAATGCATCGGGGGGTGAGGGAGGACCATCAAATGCATCGGGGGGTGAGGGAGGACCATCAAATGCATCGGAAGGGGGGAGGAAGGCCCATTAAATGCATCGGGAGGACGGGCAGGAAGGACCATCAAATGCATCAGGTGAGGGAGAGGGAAGGGGCCATCAAATGCATCAGGTGAGGGAGAGGGAAGGGGCCATCAAATGCATCAGGTGAGGGAGAGGGAAGGGGCCATCAAATGAATCATGGGAGGAGCAGGGAAAAGTTGGACGGAGTTGCGCTCTACAATCTCACAAATGTGCATGGCTTCATCTTCTTTTCTCAGCACTTGGTTTTTATTTGCATCAATTCTAAGGAGTGTGGTTCTGCCATCGATGCAGCACCCCCTATAGGTTAGAGCAGGAATTTGTAATTGTTCAGGATACCTGCGATAACTCGCATATTCTTCTTCAAAAGATCCGGTGAGATCTTTATAATCCACCAACTAATGCCAGCAGACTGGACACCCTGATTAACGCCCGTACAAAGGATGACACTTTGTAATCCAATGCACCCGATCTGCAAAGCACCAATCCGACAGACTATAATCACGTCGGGAATCAAACACAGACAAGACAGCTCACAGGAAAATGTGCTCAATGTACACTATCCTGTTTGGATCAATGGTTTAGTATAAAACCACCGTTTAGAGGCCATTTTTAAACGGTGGTTTTATACTAAACCATTGATCCAAACAGGATAGTGTACATTGAGCATTAGGGAGAATGATAGTGTACATTAATGGTTTAGTATAATCATTAAATATCGATCCATATTGTTAATGTATCATAAGGGAGAATGTCATGCGATCCTAAAATTAATCATAACATATGGATATTAACTGTGTATTTCCTGCACACATGTTATACCTTATAACGCATGTACACATGATCATCCATATGCCCTGTTAAATGGCCCACTACTGCATAGCAATTTGTCAATTGTTACATTCGGATATCATTGCATGAATAAAACACAACTGGATGCATATGTTATTACAACTGTATACGTAGAGCACCAGACTCAGTGTTGTAATCGTTCGAGCGTCCACTTTGAGTCTGGGTGGTCAGTGGTTCAAATCCCAGCTGAGTTATAACCAAAGACTTTAGAAACTAGAAAAGCACTCTTTGACTGATATGCCTGCATTGTTACATACTTGTTACATACTTCAACCATGGTTGATTTAAATCCCTTCGGCTGTTTTCAATAGGCACTTCGGCTGTGCCTATTGCGTCTTTCTGGTCAACATCACGGCTTGATTTTGTCAATATCATCAGCCTTCCATACAAGTCTTTTGTTTCCTTCAAGTCGACTGACTTGTCCCTGAGCATGATCTTGGTCTTCTTCACACCAGACAAGTACATCGTGTTGTTTTCTTTTTTCACGGGTGCAAATAAGCTGACTGTTCCGTTGATTCTTTCGTCAACATACTCTTCGTACAAGTGTTGACCAATGTTGTCGATATTCAGGATTTGTGACGTGTGCTCCTCTGGGACATAGGCATGTGTGATCAAGTTGTATATGCTATTTCCTTCTGTGGTAAATGGATTGCCATGACTCATGATAGCAGCCTTGATCTTTTCAACCGCTGTATTGTTCAGATTCACTGCCCTCGGACTAAGTTCGTGGTGTTCTGTCACTTTGTCTGTTTTGGTGTCGAACTGATCTTTGAATTCTCTGGTCAGCCGTGACAATTCTGGAGAGGCCATAAAGAATCTCTGCCTTGCATTGGCATTATTGGAGATGCCTGGAAGTCCAGAATGAACCTTCATTGCTCTGTTTTCCTGTTCACAAGCGTGGTCTGCACCGATTGATACAAAGGGGATGCTAGATTTCGTTACTGAGATATTTCCATTCTCGAGTTCCCTGTATGTGGCCGGATGCGTCTTCCTCAGGTCATACATATCTGCTATGTATCGCGGCCAAAGACGTTTGTATTTGATACGATCCATGGAGGAAAATAGCTTGCTGAGTGCCTCACCAGATTCGAGGTGGAGTTTGAGATCTGGGTCCCTAGAAGCTTCCACAAAGAACAGAATTGTCTCCACTCGATGCAGGTAATTCATCAAGGACTTGAACATGGCTTTTTTGGATTGTTCTGTTTCCCAAGTCTTGAATATGTTCACAACATCAGCTGTAGTGATGACATTCAACAGTTTTGTGTTGGCTTCTTTCACACTTGTGGCTTTGGTGAACTTGTCCTTTTCTGAACATGCCTCGTCTATTTCTTCTGACATATCTGAGCAAACGGCTTTCAACTGTGGATAATCTTTGAAGAACAGGTCCAGCGCCATTTCATAAAGTGCTATATATGAATAAATATGAGCACGGAGAGTGCGTTTGTAATGCGAACATCTCAGGATCTGCCTTGTTGTTGAAGGTCCGTAGAGGTCGGCCTCTATCCACGCGTCATCAATACCTGAGTTCTCAATGGAAGTACCCAGGGCTCTCAAAGCAGCCATGACCACATGCAGCTCGCCAAGCCGAGGTACAACGGTACCTTTCAGGTCTGGCCTTGCATCCAGCAGCCTTATCACCTTTTCATAGAGGGCCATATCCCAGGAAATGACTGTAGGGTGGCTTGTACCAACAACTAAGTTCTTTAGCTGAGTTGTCTGAGAGATGACGGTCAGAAGAGTCGACCACTCGTGTGCTACTTCAGGTAGAAGGGGTAAGACTCCGACTTGTGTCAAACTGTGACTACCCGACAGCAATGAGTGGTATCCTGCCCAACCAGGTATATATGTGCTGTTTGATTTCTGCATTCTGGTGATCATAGAAGCAACCAACCATCCTAGATGTGTAAGGTGATACGCTGGTGATATACCATCCTTGCTGATGTGGAATGTGTCTGTTCTCTTTATGGTTTTCGGCACCAGCTTGTCACAATGAAGCATAGGAACCTGGTACGGGGTCACTGACAAACTGGTAGTGTCAGCTATGCTCAGTTGTGGCGCCAATGTTTCTCCTTGAGTGTCACGTTTTTGATAAACAGCAATGATTGTTCCATGGGTTGTCCCTTTGCCATCCACGCTGTCTTCAGCAAAGTCTGTGTTATCAGCTGCAAAAAACACAAAAGTTCCCTTCTTCAAAAATGGAGGGACATAAAGTCCTTGGAACTTCAGGGTGTTTTCCACAATGGCATTTGCTAGGGCTGTTTCGAGGTGCATAACACGACTGTACGAGACACAGTAACCTTGAGAGCAGAGACTTTCCAGGAGTTTCTTGTTTCTTGTGTCATGGTGAACTGCCAAGGCTAATCCTAGAGACTGTGGAGTTTCTTGTGATTTGGTTGATCGGAAGGTCGCAGAATCAGTTTTGGGCCTATAGTTCACTTGCTTGTCAGATTTGAATCCACCCAATAGCATCTGACTAACAGTGAGTACTTCTCTGTTAACGTGAGTGGTTCGTTTTTCAGTTTCTAGTGTTTCTGTTGGCCCCACCATAACCCATCTGATCATTGCGTGGAGTGCTGCTGGAACATCATCTGTGCTGCTAGTGACCTGTATAGCATCGGATGAGTTTTCCTGTTGGTGGAAGTTCTTGATAATTCTGCGCAATGCCTTTGCTGCTTTATAGATAATATTCAGATCGTCTACTTCACTTTCTATCATGGCAGACTGAACCATATCGGATTCGCATGCATCTGGGGAGTAAAGAACAGAAGGTTTTCTCCTGTCCTTTTGCCTAACAGACGTTACGTGTGGTAGTTCTAGAAGAATTCTCTCCTTGAGCCAGTGTCTACTATATGCAGGGAAGTGGTGCGCCAATGCATCTGTGCCACCAAGCAAGTTGATGTATGTTGTTTCAATATGTGCCATGGATAAGTATTGTTTATTCTGAGTTTGACAGTCGACAAGGCTAATCAACTCAATCAAACATGATGTTTGAAACGGATGACCTCTCTCTGTTGTTCCCTTGTTATCCTTGGTACGTAACACATGGAATACATTTGTTGTCCAACATGACTTGTGGTATTGAACATCGATTGCATGTGCATCAGTGGGTGAGATGGATGTGTTTAACCTAGTTTGCAGGGTGAGATTTCCAGACAGCTCCACAGCATCGTGTAATGCTTTCCCACCGTTTTCTGTTCTCAATGTGTACAATTTTTGCTCGTTATCTTCCTGGCAGAAAAAGCAATGTTCCTTAATGAATGGAGCTGTTGCAGAACGTGTAAACGGACTGGTGGTGGAAGTTGATGGTTCGTCCAGTTCTGTGCTTTTTCGCTTTTGTCCACGTTTTTTCTCTGTGTAGGAGCCGGCTGAAATGTGATATTGATGGCGGTCTTTGGCACGTTGTACCTTCTCTTTGTTGGTTGCATTTGAATAACAGATACGATGCCAAACTGCATTATTGAATTGCAGACTTTCACTTGTTTCATCCTTTAAGCGACTGTGAATTTTAACATATTTTCCATCATGGTAGGCTGCTCTATCATTAAGGGTTTGTAGCAAGTGTTCAAACGAGTCCGGTTTGGGCTGCTGGACAAGCGTTCCATATTTTGCTGAAGCGGTTTGACAAATTATGCAGTGCTGCCACTGTGTGGGCTGAGTCGTAACTTCACTCATCTTCTCTCAAGACCTGCAAATATATAAAACGACAACAGGTAAGTAATTGTGAGCTTCATGAGGTTTATTTTAAATGAACTATTAGGTCTGATATAATGACTTTCCATGTACATGAACTGAACATGTTGAAATGATTATTTTCATGTACATGAATTATGAAATGAAATGAAATGAGTAGATTATTTTAGATGGCTTCATGTGATTCCTCATCCCCAAAAATGTGGGTATAGGTGTTGGAATCAGCACTCTAGGTGGTTCGGATGTTGAGATATCGCGAAAAATAGGTTTCCGATGGTGGCCATTTTGAAAATCCAATATGGCCGCCAAAGAAAAATTTGCGCAAATGGAAACATGGTTTTTCGGATTCCTGGTGCTATAAGCTTTCCAAAAATGTATAGGTTTGCTAATCTCCACAAAAAAAGAACGAAATTATAAATCTGAACATAATGAACCTGACTATTAGGGTCATTGTCATGTTGCAAGGTCCACCTTCGGTTGAGCTTCAACTTTCTGACAGATGGCCTCACATTATCCTCAAGCACCCTCTGGTACAATGAAGAATTCAGAGTAGATTCTATGATGATGAGCTGCCCAGGCCCTGATGCAGCAAAGCTGCCCCAAACCATAATATTTCCACCACCATGCTTTACAGTTGGTATCAGGTTCTTGTGGTCAAATGCTGTCTTTGGCTTTTGCCAAACATGTCTTCTGGTACTGTGGCCAAATAGGTCTACCTTTGACTCATCTGTCCAGAGCACATTGTTCCAGAAGTGCTGGTCTTTGCCTTGGTGTTCATTGGCAAACTTTAGTCTTGCTCTGATGTTCTTTCTGGACAGCAAAGGTTTCCTCCTGGCACACCTCCCATGTAGATCAAATTTGTGCAGCCTCTTTCTAATGGTAGACTCGTGCACTTTGACATCAACAGTGGCAAGAGCTACCTATAGGTCCCGTGATGACATTCTGGGGTTCTCAGAGACTTTTCAGCATCTTGCGGTCTGCTCTCGGGCTGAACTTGCTGGGGCGGCCTGGCCTGAACAAGTTGGCAGTTGTTTTGAATCTTCTCCACTTGTAGATGATCTTCCGGACAGTCGAATGATTGATTTCAAATTGTTTGGAGATCTTTTTAAATCTCTTCCCAGACTCGTAGGCATCTATAACCTTCTTTCTGAAGGCCTCAGAGAGCTCTTTTGATCTCGGCATGGTGACGCCGCACACTTCAACAACAAAGAGCAAACCAAACTAAATGTCTGAGGTTTAAATAAGACTGGTTCGTCCAAGATCCTCTCTGACGATGTTCTAATCATTTGCACCTGAGTTGGTGCACCTGATTCTAATTTTAGGTATTTGAAGTCGTGATAAATGTCGGGGTGTACTTACTTTTTCCACATACGAAATTTGCATTTATGTTTATTTAAATTATACAATGGACTACAAAATGTAAATGTTTCATGATATTTGTTATATTATATCACCTTTATCTATCAATATTGTTGAAATGAAGATCAAATAGCTGTATGTTGAAATATGTTGAAAAAGTCAAAACTTTAAATGGGGTGTACTTACTTTTTCACCTGACTGTATGTATATGTATGTATATATTTATATACAGTGAAACCTTGACTTACGAGTTTAATTCGTTCTGTGACCGAGCTCGTAACTCAATTTGCTCGTTTCTCAAATTAAATTTCCCCATTAAAATGAATTGAAATGCTATTAATCCGTTCCAGCCCCCCAAAAACCATACCAATTTTTTTTTAAATATATATATATAAATATCTCGCGCTTTATATTTCACCTGTATGCAGCATATAAGTTGGCAGGATGGCCTGGACTGGAGGTACGCATACTTGACTCTAAACTGTCCAGCCTGGGTTTGAATCCCGACCCAGCTATAACCTGTCATGTCGGTGTTTCACAGGGAGGGTGATTCATCAATGTGTGTACCGCTAAACTGGGTGCCCCGTTTGCGTCCCATTAGTTGTTGGATGTTAAGGATCTCACCGTGTCTTCCACAAAGAGAAGGCGAGCTATCGCCGGCACTCTGAACAAGTTGTGGCCTGGCATGCTCTTCTCCTCTGCCGTTATATACGTCCTCCTCGGCACCTTTTTCCAGAAGAGCCCTGTCTCGTCACAGTTGAAGATTTGCTGGGGGATGTATCCTTCGGCTTCTATCAGTTCGGCAAAAGTTATAATAAAATCTTCAGCTGCCTTCACATCCGAGCTTGCTGCCTCACCATGCCTGACGACGGAGTGAATGCCGGTCCTCTTCTTAAAATTATCAAACCATCCCCGACTGGCTTTGAATGACTCTTCCGATGCCTCGTCCGTTGATGTTCCCGCCGTCTGCTGCACCAAATCCCCGTAAATGTCTCGTGCCTTCTCACAGATGATGCTCTCGGTCACGGTATCTCCTGCGAGCTGCTTCTCCGTCAACCACACAAACAACAACTTCTCCATCTCTTCATGGACAGAGGTCCGGAGCTTTGAAATAATCTTAACGCCCTTGTCTGGCGTTATAGCCTTTATCGACTCCTTCTGCTTCAAAATCGTACATATCGTAGAAGTACTACGATCGTACTGCCTCGCCAAGTCGACAACACGCACACCTCGCTCATGTTTTTCGACGATTACGTGTTTTATATCCAAGCTCGCTCGCTCGTTAACTCAGATCTCGGCTTGCATCACAAAGCAAAAAATCGACCCGAGCGACGGCTCGTATCTCGGAAAACTCGTAAGTTGGTGCACTCGTAGTCGTAAGTCAAGGTTTTACTGTATATATATATATATATATATATATATATATATATATATATATATATATATATATATATATACAGTATATATATATATATATATATATATATATATATATATATATATATATATATATATATATATATATACACAACAACAACACAACATGCATTTTAAAGGCCATTTTCCCTGCTAGAGCGGGGGTTAGCCTTGCGGTCCCCATGACAATCTTCTCCATTTTGCCCTATTCTCTGCATCTCTCCTTGTTAACCCCCTTGCCCGCATTTCTTCTTCCACCATCTTTAGCCAAGTCTTTCTCGGTCTTCCCCGTCTTCTACTTCCTTCTACATTCATTTCCATCACTCTTCTCAACCAGTCACTTTCATCCTTCCTCAACACATGACCAAACCATCTCAACCTGTTCCTCTTCACAGCATCAATCACAGGCTCTATTCCCATCATCTTTCGCAATTTATCATTTGTCTTCCTCTCTCTCAACGATACTCCGCACATCCGTCGAACCATTCGCATTTCCACCCTTTCCAACCTTCGTTGCTGCTCTACGTTCATTACCCATGTCTCGCTCCCATAAATCATAACACTTCTCACACATGCAGCATACACCTTTCCCTTCAGCTTCAACGACACTCCCCTCATCATCAGCACGCCACTCAATTCCCGAAACTTCTTCCATGCACATCTCACTCGAGCAACCGTTGCCGAGTCTGATCCACCTTCTCCATTCAGCATGTCTCCGAGGTAGCAAAATGTTTTCACACCTTCCAGCTTCACGCCATCTCCAAGATCCAACTCAACATTTCCTCCATCTGCAGCTCCCTCTGTGCACACCTTACATTTGAATGTAGCTGCCACACTGGTTAATGACCCTCTCAGACCACTACATTTTTGATTAACCCACTCAGCGCACATTGTACACTGAATGGAGTTCACTCCGACACCCTTCCTACACACAGCACAGGGCCACTTCCCAGTTCTTTCCACCTCACCACATGCTTTACCACTTGCCATCACCTTCGTCTTTCCGATATTCACCTTCAGACCTTTTGTCTCCATACATTCCTTCCACGTGTTCATCTTTTCCTTCAGTCCATCCATACTTTCCGCAATCAACACCAGATCATCTGCATACAACAACTCCCACGGTAAACCCTCCTTTACGTTCTGAGCCAGCACCTCCATCACAGCTACAAATAGTAGTGGACTTAGTACCAACCCCTGATGCACTCCCACCTTCACCTCAAACTCACCACTGTTCCCGTCCTTCGTCCTTACAGCTGTGCGTGCTCTTTTGTACATTGCAATCACTACTCTGATCAACCATTCCTCCACTCCTAACTTCCTCAATGCCCATGTCAATACTTTGCCTGGAACCCGATCGAATGCTTTCTCCAGATCAACAAACCCAAGAAACAACTTCTTCCTCTTCTCCATGTACTTCTCCTGCAACTGCCTCACAATGAAAAGCGCGTCTGTCGTTCCTCTTCCTGGCATAAATCCAAACTGCATTTCGTCGATCTTCACTTTCTTCCTTATCCTCCTCTCCAACACCCTTTCCAATACGTTCATTCCATGCTCCAATAACTTTATCGCTCGGTACGAGCCACACTCCAGAGGGTCACCTTTCCCCTTGTATAGAGGGACGAGGGTACTCAGTTCCCAATCCACTGGAATGCGGCCTTCTTTAACCACCAGATTACAGATCTCTGTCATTTTCTTCACACCCCAACTTCCTGCTGCCTTCAACATATCTCCCACAACTCCCGTCGGCCCTCCCGCTTTTCTACCCTTCATTGCTTTTATCCTGGTGTTGGGCTAGCGGCTAGGGTGTCAGCTTAGGATCCTAGGATCCTGGGTTCGAAACCCGGTCGATCGCTGAATTAACGCCAGGGGGGTTGACTCAGCCTGTCATCCTTCCGAGGTCGGCTAATTGAGTACCAGTTCACTGGTAATTCCCTGCTTGTCGTTAAAGGCGGCAAAAAGGGTTGGCGTCAGGAAGGGCATCCGGCCGTAAAACATTGCTTCAAAAAGGGGACCGAAAAACAACAACTACCACGGTTCCCGAAAAAGGCCAACCCCCGCTTGCGGGGAAAAATGGCCTCTAAAGGTGTTTTTTTTTTTATTGCTTTTATCGCTTCCTCAACTTCCTTCTCAGTTATCTTCTCTGCCGGTCCGAAAACTGGGTTACTCTCTATGTTGCCATCCCATTCATTCTCTGTATTCAACAGCATTTCCATATATCTTTTCCATCTTCCTTTAATTCCATCTGGGTCGACAACGATTTGTCCCACTTCATCCTTCAAGCAGCTCACCCCCATCACATCACACCTCTCTTTCGCTATCTGCTTTGCAATCCTGAATACCGCTCTCTGACCCTCTTCCGAATCCAAGCGTTCTCCGAACATTTTCCTACATGCCTCCTGCGCCTTTGCTACCTCTTTCTTTGCAGCCTTCCTGGCTGCCTTATAACTTTCATGCTCTGCTGTTTCTGCTCCCGTACCCTTCGCCTTCTGCCACTCCTTGAACTTCTTCCTCTTCTCGTCAATCGTCTTTCCAACTTCATCATCCCACCACCATGTTTCCGAGTGCCTTTGTGGTCCTTTTGTC
>NC_136270.1:35331568-35336568 GCF_964187855.1 Myxine glutinosa | reverse complement strand
GTGAGTGAAATTAAGAAGAGACGGACAGAAACTAAAAGGGAGATAAAGGAGGAAGTCATGGAATATGTACAAGGTCTGTGTTCAAATCATGATGAGGTGCTCACTAACCAAATAAAAAGTTTGCAGGTGGCAAAGGAGGTGCGCAGACGAAGTACGGAGGTGAGTGGCAATGTATATGATGTGAGGAAAGCTTCAGTCGGCTTGGGGATTGGTTTGGATCCGGGTGTTCGTGAAAGGCCGTTGGTGAAGTGTGTGACAGGTCAGGTGTGCGAAAAAAGAGGTGTGCGAGAATGTCCGACCATGGGGTGTGTGAGGAAAAAGTGCACGCCGAGGAGTGAGTGTGCCGTCAAGAGTGAGTTGGTCGAAGCGCGTGTGCGAGGGGGTACATGGAAGCGCGGTGTGGTGAGTGTTACGGAGGAAGTAACGAGAGAGTGTACACCTGTGGTGAGTGTTACAGAGGATGTAACGAGAGAGTGTACACCTGTGGTGAGTGTTACAGAGGATGTAACGAGAGAGTGTACACCTGTGGTGAGTGTTACAGAGGATGTAACGAGGAAGTGTACGCCTGTGGTGAGTGTTACAGAGGATGTAACGGGAGGGTGTGCGCGAGAAAGGTGTGTAACGGACGGGTGCATGAGGAAAGAGTGTGCCGTCGAGAGTAAGGGTGAGTGCGCTGTCAAGAGTGGAGGTGAGAGTAGTGAGAGTGAAACGGAGCGTGAGTTGGTTGTGACAGGTGAGCGAGGATGTACACCGGGAATGGAAGGATGCACACCTGGAATGGTAGAGCGTGTGTGGGAAGGCACATTTGAGTTGGTAGTGAGGCACGTGGTTGGGTGTGCGAATGAGAGCACACCTGTGATTGTCACAGAGGAAGTGACCGAGGAGGGGGCGCGAAGAGGTGTGTTGGTGAGGTGTGCGACCAACGAATGTGTGCCAAAGTGTTCGGTGGTCAGGTGTGTGACCAAGTCGGCGAGCGGAATGAGTGTACCGAGGTGTGTAAGGAAAGGTACGAGGAGAATGGGAACAGCTGCATGTATGAGCAAGAAAGGGGTAGCGTATGCATGTAAGCGTCCAGGTGAAGCGTCGACGGTAACCGGTTTAGCGGTTAGGGCGACTTATAGCCGAATCGGGCCCTCGGTGCGTGCCGGGCTTCGCGTGCTGCGAGAACCAGCGGGGATCCGAGCCACGGCGGGTTCGAAAGGACCGCCGTGCGCGATCCACGCTGGGCCTCGCGTGGAACGGCCGCGGCCGGGCTCCACTAGGCGGAGCGGGCAGCTGGATAGGAAGGGTCGTTATGGCGACCACGTTTTGTTGAGACGTGCCGGCAGGTCGAGATCGGGACATTGGATGGCTCCACGCCGAGGTGGTGCGTGGGATCTCGGCCCGGGTAAGCCCCCGCCCCTGCCCCGAATGCGGGACGCATCCAGCCGCCGGCACAAAAGAATCCGCGTTCATTGCTCGGCTGTACGAAGCCGGGCTGTAGACGTGAATTGGCGCACCGAGAGGATGTAATAAGTAGACGGGTGATGGTAATAGTGATAGTGAATTGATACGAAATTTCGAAAGGTGGGTAGAATTGGCAGTAAATGGAAAATTTTTGAATTGGTTGGAATCTGGACGAACAAAATTGATAGTGAGAGACCCCCGATGTGGTGGGATGGCAAATCCACCATCCCTCACAGTTGGGGCAAAGGAGCTATAGTCTATGGGGTGTATGGCAGTGAAAACTAGCCCGGGTGGGTTAGGATATTGATAGGGCCCTAGCGAAGATGACATTAGGTAACGTTAAGTTTAGTTAGTGACTGATACCTGTAGTGGGGACGCAGGTAGATTAGTGTGGATTATAATGACGTGGGAGCGCAATAGTTTAAAGGGACGACTGGGAAGCGCAAGTTTCAGAGGGGAGTAGTTAGCTGAGATGATGCCGTGTGTGTGAGGATTGAACAGGTGAGAATGGAACAGGTGTGATTGCACAGGTGTGCAACTGAACAGGTGTGTGGAGCAGTGTATGAGGGAGTAGTGGTGATTGCGTGTTGTGTTGACCAAATGGTCCAGGAAGAAAGGAGGGTGCAGGTGGCACCAGGTGTGAGGGCACAGGTGTGCAACAACAGGTGTATGTGGCTGTGTGGAATAAATGGTAGTGTGGAATATCTGGAGTATTGGAATGGATGGTCGTGGAGTGAGAATGGTGGAAATTGTGGAGTGGAGTGGATGGTGCGAAGGTGTGAATGGGGGAAGAATGGACCCCCATCACGGATACCCGGGGCGGGTAGTGTAAGTGCTAGGTAGAGGGTACAGGTAAATTGTGGTTGGATATTGGCATCTGTGGTGCGGGTGGCAGAATGGTATGTGGATGGGTGCATTAGTGTTGTGGAAATGGCTGGGCGTGTAGCCTGTTAGTGTGTGTAGTTGGTTTGGGCACTCCACCACTGTGAGGATGTCGGCCAGGTGAGGCCGCAGGTGGGCTCTGGGAGCCGGTAGTAGTTGTTGTGGATGGGGCCCGAGGATCCGGAGGACGGACCCGGGTAGCCCAGTGCCAGAGGGCACCATGAGGTGACAGAGCCAGTAGAGGGGCTGTCCCCAGTTAGTTAGGTTAGGGTGAGGAGCTAGGTAAGCTCGGGTGGCAACTACAGTGGTGGAGGTGTGCAGGTGGGTAGACCTGTTGGGAGAGCTAGACGTCGCAGCCCAGAAATTGTGCGAGAGCACCGGGAGATGAATCGGGGGAGTGAGACCCCAAATTGAGAAGCACCACAGTTTGGTCAATGGGAATTGGTTATTAGAACCCATAGTGTAAGTTGGCCAATGGATTGGCAGGGAAAGACCCCGGGTAGTGTAAAGTGTGTTAAAGTCATTTAGAGGATAGTTAGGATGAAGGATCTCCTCGCACCATCTGCATCCACTCACCTGAGGTGACAGGTACTCCACACCATGCCATGTTTTGATTATTTTTTTATGATGCAAATGTTTGGATTGTGAGACGCATCATGACGTGGGTGTGACATTGTGCGTAATTCCATCTCTCCCTCCTTATGAGGATTGATGATGAATTGGTGATGGCAAATTTTGAAGTAGAGGGATTGTGGTGACGAATTTGGTATAGGGGAAATATGGGGAAGACGTGACAGTAGTGACGAATTTGTAAATGGGTAGATTTTTGTACATATGGGGTAAGGGTAGGGTAGGTGACAGGGGGGTGACGTACGGTAGGGACGAGCTTTCTCACTTCGCCCTCCGTACGCATTTCACCTTGCATTGCCTTATTGACGTGTACCCTTGTGACCTTACCCCTCGCTCAATTGTCTTTCTTTTGTCTCCCACATGACCTGTGCGCCATTGGGTGCCGATGGGAGCGTGCGTGAGGTGGCCATTGTGCGCCCGAGATTCCCAGAACCAGCATGCATTGCGTTGATGTACCACTGTATGGACCGCTGTTCTGCGGCCAAGTACCACTTGATGGACCCCAGGTTCTGGGGCAGGGCACCTCTGTTAGAGACCGGCCATAGTGGCCAGGGAATCTTGCTTGCGGACCTCGGTAAGGTGGCACCTATGCCAAACAGGTGGACCACCCTTAGTTGGCCCCTGAGGCCCTAAATAAAAATGGACACAAGTTGTGCTTTTTATTATTTCCAACTAGGCCGCATGAAGCCAGAAGACGTCGGGAAGAACATCGGCCCAGCAGAGAAAGAGAAGACCACCACCAGTTGTTTTGTTGTGTTTATTATGAACCATGGTGACTGCGCACCGGATGGTGCTTTTGGGTGCTTTGTGGTGCTTTGTGGTGTTTGGTGCTTTTGGGTGCTTTGGTGGTACTGGTACTGGTGCATCGATGCAATGCGTGCTGTCTCCTCCCTCCCAACAGGAATTTCTTTCTCTTGTTCCCTAAAAAGAAAAAAAAAAAAACACAGGTCCTGGGTTGCGTTGTAAATAAGAAATCACGTCATTGTAAATAATGCTCCCCACCGTAAATGTATAGTTTGAGAATAATTCCGTAATTCGGTTAGCTGTGGGCTTGAGTCTGTTGGACAGGATGCAATGCAATAGGGGGACATACTTATTTGTGTTTTAAAATTGTCACACTCAGGGTCAGGTTAATTGTAGAGGGAATTACACCTACGTGTCACACTAAGTTAAAGTTTAATAGGCCGAGCACGGGCCTGAAGAAAGGAGGGTGCAGTGTAACGATTTTGAGAAGTGTGTAACGAATTTGAGAAGTGTAACGGTTTTTTTGAGAAGTGTAACAATTTTGGAGGAAGTGTAACGAATGTGAAAAACGTTACAATGTGAACGTTACAAAAAGTACGGTAACATCCTCGTAATGTAAAT
The DNA here is from genome assembly GCF_964187855.1 of Myxine glutinosa. Taxonomy (NCBI): domain Eukaryota; kingdom Metazoa; phylum Chordata; class Myxini; order Myxiniformes; family Myxinidae; genus Myxine; species Myxine glutinosa. Next base: position 35,332,245 of record NC_136270.1, on the reverse strand, counting down.
AATGGTCGCAACCGTCGTCCTAGTTAATTCCATGAAACTTACACGCAGGTCACGATATATCTTTTAAATAGTGTATTTCCTTATTCCATGTAGGCTAAATATGTGTTTTCCCACTAGATTGACTTTGCATTGTATCAAACAAAATAAGCGTAGGCCCTTGCAATTTCCCCAAAACCTCCCTTCCAATTGCCTTCCGCATTTTGGGCGGTTTTCTTCAACCGCCATTGCCCATGTGCTTTGAGTCGGAGAAGAAAGGCGTGTCTCCACCTCGTCATAAGAGGGAAGGAGTGAACCAGCCCTACCAGCCAATCAACACCGCGGTGAGCGACCCGGTAGGCGTGCCCTCGGAGCCGGCGGCTTGATTTCGCCCGAGGTGATAACAGCGACTGTAAGGGACTGCTTTAAGAGATGACTTGGAGAGGCCTTGGGAGATGAGCAAAGAGACTGCACCAAGAGGCGGTGAGATGCGAAACGCTCCAAGCCAAAGAGGAGAGGTACTCGGCAAGGAAACCAGCTTTGGAGAGACGCGCTGAAAGGAAGGAGACGGCTCCACCCCAAGAAGAGGAGCAGGTGTGCCGAACCAGCGCGTGACGTCTACCGCAGTGGATACACGACGGAGGGTTTCCCGCCAAAACCGCGAGGAATTGCGAACTGCGGCCTCCCGACCTTGCCTCCCT
>NC_136270.1:35323203-35331368 GCF_964187855.1 Myxine glutinosa | reverse complement strand
GAAATCTCTAAAGCGACCGAAAGAGAATGAAAAAGAAGAAGAAGAGGAATACGGAGGAAGAACAGATTTTATTATACACACACAAGCAATGGATGGAAGAAGCAGTAACACAGCGAATCGTTAACTTACACTATTCATTTTTACTTAGCCCCAAGACAACGAGTAGGACAGGACGTTCACATTTACACAGGGGATATTGCAGGCAGGTAGGGCTTGAGATGGATTGCTTGAGAGGGAGGCAAGGTCGGGAGGCCGCAGTTCGCAATTCCTCGCGGTTTTGGCGGGAAACCCTCCGTCGTGTATCCGCTGCGGTAGACGTCACGCGCTGGTTCGGCACACCTGCTCCTCTTCTTGAGGTGGAGCCGTCTCCCTCCTTTCAGCGCGTCTCTCCAAAGCTGGTTTCCTTGCCGAGTACCTCTCCTCTTTGGCTTGGAGCGTTTCGCATCTCACCGCCTCTTGGTGCAGTCTCTTTGCTCATCTCCCAAGGCCTCTCCCAAGTCATCTCATAAAGCAGTCCCTTACAGTCGCTTTTATCACCTCGGGCGGAATTAAGCCGCCGGCTCCGAGGGCACGCCTACCGGGTCGCTCACCGCGGTGCTGATTGGCTGTTAGAGCTGGTTCACTCCTTCCCTCTTATGACGAGGTGGAGACACGCCTTTCTTCCCCGACTCAAGCACATGGTCAATGGCGGTTGAAGAAAACCGCCCAAAATGCGGAAGGCAATTGGAAGGGAGGTTTTGGGGAAATTGGAAGGGCCTACGCTTATTTTGTTTGATACAATGCAAAGTCAATCTAGTGGGAAACACATATTTAGCCTACATGGAATAAGGAAATACACTATTTAAAAGATATATCGTGACCTGCGTGTAAGTTTCATGGAATTAACTAGGAGGCCGGCTACGACCATTATTTACATTAACAGGGTGTTACCATACTTTTGTAACGTTCACATTGTAACGTTTCCACATTCGTTACACTGCACCCTCCTTTCTTCAGGCCGGTCTCGGGCCTACTAAACTTTAACTTAGTGTGACACGTAGGTGTAATTCCCTCTACAATTAACCTGACCCTGAGTGTGACAATTTTAAAACACAAATAAGTATGTCCCCCTATTGCATTGTACCCTGTCTAACAGACTCAAGCCCACAGCTAACCGAATTACGGAATTATTCTCAAACTATACATTTACGGTGGGGAGCATTATTTACAATGACGTGATTTCTTATTTACAACGCAACCCAGGACCTGTGTTTTTTCTTTTTTTTTTCTTTTTAGGGAACAAGAGAAAGAAATTCCTGTTGGGAGGGAGGAGACAGCACGCATTGCATCGATGCACCAGTACCAATACCACCAAAGCACCCAAAAGCACCAAACACCACAAATCACCAAAAGCACCACAAAGCACCAAAAGCACCACTCGGTGCGCAGTCACCATGGTTCATAATAAACACAACAAAACAACTGGTGGTGGTCTTCTCTTTCTCTGCTGGGCCGATGTTCTTCCCGACGTCTTCTGGCTTCATGCGGCCTATTTGGACATAATAAAAAGCACAACTTGTGTTCGTTTTTATTTAGGGCCTCAGGGGCCAACTAAGCGTGGTCCACCTGTTTGGCATAGGTGCCACCTTACCGAGGTCCGCAAGCAAGATTCCCTGGCCACTATGGCCGGTCTCCAACAGAGGTGCCCTGCCCCAGAACCTGGGGTCCATCAAGTGGTACTTGGCCGCAGAACAGCGGTCCATAAAGTGGTACATCAACGCAATGCATGCTGGTTCTGGGAATCTCGGGCGCACAATGGCCACCTCACGCACGCTCCCCTCGGCACCCAATGGCGCACAGGTCATGTGGGAGACAAAAGAAAGACAATTGAGCGAGGGGTAAGGTCACAAGGGTACACGTCAATAAGGCAATGCAAGGCGAAATGCGTACGGAGGGCGAAGTGAGAAAGCTCGTCCCTACCGTACGTCACCCCCCTGTCACCTACCCTTGCCCTTACCCCATATGTACAAAATCTACACATTTACAAATTTGTCACTACTGTCACGTCTTCCCCATATTTCCCCTATACCAAATTCGTCACCACAATCCCTCTACTTCAAAATTTGCCATTACCAATTCATCATCAATCCTCATAAGGAGGGAGAGATGGAATTACGCACAATGTCACATCCACGTCATGATGCGTCTCACAATCCAAACATTTGCATCATAAAAAATAATCAAAACATGGCATGGTGTGGAGTACCTGTCACCTCAGGTGAGTGGATGCAGATGGTGCGAGGAGATCCTTCATCCTAACTATTCTCTAAATGACTTTAACACACTTTACACTACCCGGGGTCTCTCCCTGCCAATCCATTGGCCAACTTACACTATGGGTTCTAAAAACCAATTCCCATTGACCAAACTGTGGTGCCTCTCAATTTGGGGTCTCACTCCCCCGATTCATCTCCCGGTGCTCTCGCACAATTTCTGGGCTGCGACGTCTAGCTCTCCCAACAGGTCTACCCACCTGCACACCTCCACCACTGTAGTTGCCACCCGAGCTTACCTAGCTCCTCACCCTAACCTAACTAACTGGGGACAGCCCCTCTCCTGGCTCTGTCACCCCATGGTGCCCTCTGGCACTGGGCTACCCGGGTCCGTCCTCCGGATCCTCGGGCCCCATCCACAACAACTACTACCGGCTCCCAGAGCCCACCTGCGGCCTCACCTGGCCGACATCCTTACAGTGGTGGAGCGCCCAAACAGCTACACACACTAACAGGCTACACGCCCAGCCATTTCCACAACACTAATGCACCCATCCAAATACCATTCTGTCACCCGCACCACAGATGCCAATATCCAACCACAATTTACCTGTACCCTCTACCTAACACTTACACTACCCGCCCCGGGTATCCGTGATGGGGGTCCACTCTTCCCCCATTCACACCTTCGCACCATCCACTCCACTCCACAATTTCCACCACACTCACTCCACGACCATCCATTCCAATACTCCAGATATTCCACACTACCATTTATTCCACACAGCCACATACACCTGTTGTTGCACACCTGTGCCCTCACACCTGGTGCCACCTGCACCCTCCTTTCTTCCTGGACCATTTGGTCAACACAACACGCAATCACCACTACTCCCTCATACACTGCTCCACACACCTGTTCAGTTGCACACCTGTGCAATCACACCTGTTCCATTCTCACCTGTTCAATCCTCACACACACGGCATCATCTCAGCTAACTACTCCCCTCTGAAACTTGCGCTTCCCAGTCGTCCCTTTAAACTATTGCGCCCCCAAGTCATTATAATCCACACTAATCTACCTGCGTCCCCACTACAGGTATCAGTCACTAACTAAACTTAACGTTACCTAATGTCATCTTCGCTAGATCCCTACAATTATCCAAGCCCTCCCTGGCTCGGTTGTCATAGCCACCCCATAAACTATTGCGCATTTGCCCCACCTTCTGTGAGGGATGACAGCGTTGCCATCCCACCACAGCGGGGCATCTCACTACCATCCCCCCAGTCCTCTGACGCTACGAGCCCCCGTCGTAAGAGGTACTGGGCCCTGCCTCGGCATCTAGAGCCGAGGCGATCCATGAGGGCGCCTGCTCGCCGGCATAAGGTCTTATCCGGTCGGCATGGACGATCCGAGGGGGGGTCCGTGGCCCCATTTTGATCTTAATGACCACGTCACAGATTTGCGACAGGACGACTCCCGGGCCTTGCCAGGGGGAGGTGAGTTTTGGGCACCTTCCCTTCCGCCTCCGGGGATTAAAGAACCAAATCTTCATCCCCGGAGCGTATTGACTCCCCTGGCTCCGGTCGTCGTACCTGCGCTTCATCTTGGCCCCCGCCAGATGGAGCTGGCGGCGGGCGAAGGCATGGACCCGCTCCATGCCTTCCTCCAGGTGACGTGCGTAACCCTCCCTCGGCGGTGTGTCCGTGGTGTCTGGCACGGGACCGCATAGCAAGTCGGCGGGAGCCCGTAACTCCCGCCCATACATAAGCAACGCTGGACTGCATGCGGTGGCCCCGTGCTGGCTAGTTCGGTAGGCCATCAACAGGTACGGGAGATGTTCGTCCCAGTCATCCTGACGGGTGGTGGTGAACAATGCCAGTTGTTGGATCAATGTTCGATTGAACCTTTCCACCATCCCGTCAGATTGTGGCCGCAAGGGCGTGGTCCTGGTTTTTCGAATTGACAGGAGTCTGCACACATCTTTTAGTAATTGGCTCTCAAAATTTCGACCCTGATCGGTGTGCAGCTCCTGTGGAATCCCGTGCCGACATACAAATCCTTCTACGAAGGCCTGTGCTACCACCCCTGCTTCTTGGTTGGGGAGGGCATAGGCCTCCGGCCACTTGGTGAAATAGTCCATTACAACGAGGATATACTTATTACCTTGGCGGGTGCGGGGCAGCGGTCCTAGAATATCCATAGCCACCCGCTCAAGGGGGGCCCCCACCTGATGTAATTGAAGGGGGGCCCTCATCCTCCGTGCTGGTCCCTTTTTGGCAGAACAGGCGTCGCATCTCCGACACCAGTCCTGTATGTCGCGCCCCATATTCACCCAATACAACCTCCGGCGGACCCGAGATATTGTCTTTGTCCTGCCCAAATGGCCGCCGGAGCGGGTACCATGCACCTGTTGCAATATGACGTTCTTGAATTTGTCAGGGACTATCACCAGCCAGGAAGTTCTATCAGAGGGAACCTCCACCCATTTGCGATACAAGATGTTGCCTTTCAATTCCAGGGTCTGCCACTGAGCCCAATACGCCTTTGTTTGCGCCCCGAGGGGGGTGACCTCTTCCCCCTTTGGTCTTTGCCCCAATTTGACCCATTGGAACACCGGCCCCAGAACAGGATCCTCCTGCTGGGCCGTGCTCCAAGCCAACTCTCCAAATTCCTCGTCCGCGGTTAGTGGCAAAATTGGCCCTCTCACCCGGGTTGCCCGGACGACGAGAATCGGGGCGGAATCGCCCAATTGCTCCCTCTCCTCGTGTCTCGCACAAAATTTACAGTTTTCCCCCAGACAAGGACGCCGAGAGAGTGCGTCCGCATTACCATGGGCCTTCCCGGCCCTATGGGCCACATCAAAATCGTACTGCTGCAACTTTTCCAACCACCTTGCAATTTGGCCCTCCGGTTCCTTGAACCGAAGGAGCCATTGCAAGGAGGAATGGTCAGTTCTAACCAAAAATTTCCGCCCGTACAGGTACGGGTGGAAATGGTTCATGGCAGCCAGCATGGCCAATAACTCTTTGCGAGTGACGCAATAATTTCGCTCGGGCCTACTTAAGGCCCGACTATAGTAACCAATCACTCTCTCCACGCCCTCCTGTGTCTGAGACAAAACTGCGCCCAATCCTTCCTGGCTCGCATCCGTGTCCAGGGTAAATGTCCCGTCACTAGTGGGGTAAGCTAGAAGGGGTGCGGATGTTAGACACCCCTTCAATTTTTGGAAGGCCTCGTGGCACTCCCGTGTCCAATTAAATCGCGTCCCCTTCTCCGTAAGCCGGTGGAGGGGACGGGCCAACTCTGCAAATTTCGCCACAAAGCGCCGGTAGTAGGAGCAGAGTCCCAAAAATCCCCGCACCTCCTTGATGGTACGTGGTGCGGGCCACTCCTCTACCGCTTTGATTTTGTCTGGGTCCGTTTTTACCCCCTCGCGGCCGATCACGTGACCTAGATAGGCCACCTCTCTTGCAAACAAAGTGCACTTACTCGGGTTCAGCTTCAACCCTGCCTGTCTGAGGCACCCGAACACCTGGTCCAAATTAGCTACTGCCTGGGGGAACGTTTTGGCATGTACTAGGACGTCATCCAGGTACACCAGGCATGATTGCCATGGCATGCCGCCTAGTACATGCTCCATCAATCTCTCAAAGGTGGCGGGGGCGTTACACAAACCAAACGGCATCACAGTAAACTGATACAGTCCCTTACCTGTGGAAAATGCCGTTTTCTCCTTCCCTGCCCTATCCATCTCCACCTGCCAATACCCACTCTTGAGGTCCAAAGTCGAGAACCAATTTGAGCCAGCAACGGCATCGAGGGTACCGTCAATTCTTGGCAGGGGATATGAGTCCTTGAGTGTCACGTTGTTTAGCTGGCGATAGTCCACGCAGAACCGCGTGGTCCCATCCTTCTTTTTGACCAGCACAACAGGTGACATCCAAGGACTTCCCGAGGGCTCGATCACACCTGCGTCGAGCATTTTTTCAACCTGCTCGTCAGCTTCCGCCCTCTTGCTCCAAGGGAGCCGTCGGGCGGCCTGACGAATAGGCCGGGCCTCACCGGTGTGGATCTGATGTTTCACCAGGCCCGTACGTCCAATATCCTCGGTGGACAAGGAGAAGAGGTCCAAATGGGACCCAACCAGTTTGTGTAAGGCCTCCCTCTGGGTACCTCCCAACTCTACACTACTACGATTTACCATCTCGCAAATGGGATCGGGCCAATTCCTAGAACTTATTGAAGGCTCCCCCTGGGGCCGGCTCGGCTGGACGTTCTCGCCCCTCACTGACGCGACTTCTCTAACTGGGGTGCAGCCAGCTACCTTCGTGCCCCTTACTATAGTGCGTGGTTCTGTGCTACTATTAATTACTCGGACGGCCACCACCGGCCCGTCCGTTTTTACAAGGGTACGGCCCACGATTAAACCCGGTATGGATAGCGCTGCCACCGGTTCGACCAGGCCGCAGGATTCCTGCCATGTCGGGCGAGCTGACCATCGGGCCGGCACGATGGCCTCGGCCCCCGGAGGGATGGTCACGGCCTCAGGAGCCTCCAGCTCCACCCTCTCGGCCGTGCTCACCCCCTCCAATGGTAGCTCTTCCACTCCCCATCGCAGGATCCCCCGACTCAAGTCGATTTTACAACCGCTGGCAGTCAACAAATCCAACCCTATTAAGCACGGGTCGCACACCTCCGCCACCCAAACCTCTATCTCTTCCTTTACCGATCCCAACTTGAGGGTCACAAAACCACGCCCTATGATCGGAGCCGTTGCCCCGGTAGCCAACTGCAAACTATGATTTTCCAGACGCTGGATTTTACCCCAGCCGTCTGCACTCGAATTAAGGACCACAGGGCTGATGATCGTGGCGCTGGCTCCCGTGTCCACCACGGCGTCCACCCCCACGCCGGCAATTTTGCACCGAATTGTCAAACTACCCGTCCCAATTCGGCCACAATGAATGACCTGTCGCGTCAACGAGGGCTTCTCCCCATCCCCTACTGCCGAACACCGCCCTGCATGCCCGGCACGTTCTAGTTTCCCGGGTCCTGACGGGGGGGTGTCTGAGGTCGGCTAGGCCGATCTATACGGGGGGGAGTTGAGGGCATTGGTTGGCGGGAAACGTCCCGGCGCCGAGCTCGACACTCCCATGCACGGTGACCCATCCGAGCACAATTATAGCACCTCACCTGGTAAGGTGCTTGCCTCCGGTATTCCAAATTCCCCCCCCCCTGTATGTCCGAATTGGGGTACTCTGTCGGGGACTACCGGGTGCCACCGCTGGGGCCGCCTGCCATGGTCCAGGTCCCGCCAGGCGCCGATCCACTAACCTCCGGACCATGCTTTCCAGGTCAGGGCCCCCGTCGGGGGCGGGCCCCCTTGGGGGGCCGCCCCCCATCACGGGCCCCATCTGACGCACCGCCACTGCGGTGCTATTAATTCATTTTTAATTTCTTTTTTGTGTCGCCTTTAACCCTCCGAGTACCGCAGTGTTCTTTTGAACCTGCTCCACTAACTTCGTTTGTCCTCTGTCAGCTGTTCTACTCCCTTCGTCAGATCTTCTATTCCCCCTTGTAACTTAGCCGTATTATTTCTCACCTCTTTCTCCATACGCCTCTCACCTCGCTTTACCTCCTCGCGCAGCCCCGAAACCTCCTCACTTACCCCTCGTCGTATTTCCTCCATCTCTTTTGTAGATGCCACCCTCATCTGTCCCAATTCATCCCTCTGAGCATCCAGTTTGGTTTCTACCCGATTTTCACCTCCTCTATCTGCTCTCCCATTTGTTTGATTTCCCTGGCAGATTGTTCCCCTATTTCCCGCAATTTGTCCTCCATCCTATTTTCTAACCCCATTAACCCATTTTTCACCTCTTTTATCCCGTTGTCTAACCCCTCAAAATTAT
>NC_136270.1:35200703-35318203 GCF_964187855.1 Myxine glutinosa | reverse complement strand
GTCTGCTTGACATGCGGGAAATTCAGGCCGGGAATGTCCATTTTAGCGTCTATCCGAGGGAACAGGTGAGGTCCTGAACTGAGTCCGGATTTTCATCTGTTTGGGAGTTGTTTGGGAGCGAATTGATGTCATGTAGTGCATTTTGGGTCAGAGAGGTAAAGCGTCAGAGATCCTGTTTTTTTGCGATGTTTACGAGCTAGGGATGAGTTCTGACAGCTCAATGTTCTGACAGCTCACTGTTATGACGGCTCAATGTTATGACGGCCCTCATTCGAGAGCGGCGCGCAGTTTTGGTTGCCACGGCTACGGGCCTCGCAGGAAACCGCGAGGCGGGAGTGTTGGGATTCGTGTGGAGGCACGAGGGTGCGCGCCGGGACGGAGGGCGGCGTGGCGTCGTCGCGTTGAGATGGTTGTGCCAGGTCGATCGGCGATCTCTGAATTTAAATCGGATTTTTGTCGTGTGTGTTGTGAAATTAACGTCTATCCGAGAATCCTGGCGATGTTCGTTTAATTAAAGTGTGGTACAAACCTGTGTTTCCGCCGTGCGGCTCCGTGGAAGTTTGGGTAGAGTTATTGTGCGTTCGGGCAGGAGCCGAGCGAGCCGCGAGTCACGGGTGTGCTGTATGAGGTTGCTCGGAGGATGTGTGCCCAAATGCATTGTGGGTCATTTCGACTTTGCTGGATGTCGGACGTTCATGTCAGACGTTCATGTCAGAATCAGACACGAGTCATGAGCCATGTCAGAATAGTGGGCGCTTGCGACATACATGCCATGCAATGTCACAGGAAGTCTTGTTCATACAGTAAGTAAGGTACAGTGCGAATGATGAGATTCAGAGAGATCTCTGATTGAGGTAGATTAGGTTGTCTAGAGCAGTGAGCAGATGAAATATATATATTGTTGCAAGATCAAGGTGCGGAGTGGCGGCTGGAAGGTGCATCGATGCATTTGTGTTGATCGATGCGCCGGACAAAGGGTTTGCTGGCGAGCGATGCTGATAAGGTTAAGTTATTAAAGTGCATATGGGTCTGGGGGCAGATAATGTGAGACAAGCTGCCTCACGGGCGCTGCAGGGAGAGTATTGGAAATTCAATAATTCGAGCAGAAATGTCACGTTTTCAACATAACGCTTATCCGAGGAAGGAGGACGGTCGAGGTTTCAACTGTCGGTATGTGGTGTGGCTTGTGCCAAGGTGTGGGCGCGAGGAGGATGTGGTTGTGTATGTCTGTCTGTGGAGTTATACGGTTGTTGGATTCGTAGAAGCTAGCATTTTTCGATGTGGAGCCACGATAGTGGTCGTCTGTCTGTCCGGATGTGGAGTTCTTGCAAGGAACGGGAATGTCGCCGGACTTGTATTAGTTGTGGAATGAAAACTGGTACCACCTTTCTCCGTTTGAAGTTTGACCTTTTAAAGTTCATTTGGCCTTTGTTCGAGATTTGTAAGGGAAAGAGGTCGGAGATAATTCACTAACCTTGGAAGAACGACAGGCTGTCAGTCTACTGGAGGTTGATTTAACGGCAGGATATATAGGACTTAAATCTGGAGAATATCGGGACATTATATTGTGGGTTAAAACTGAAATCACGTACGTAATTAGTGAACAGAGAATATCGGGACATTATATTGTGGGTAAAACTGAAATCATGTACGTAATTAGTGAACAGAGAATATCGAGTTCTGTTTGTCGTTGTAATTGTCGTTGATGTCCCGATTCAGGGGTCTCAAGAAATAAACAGACTTCCGGTGCCGACCGGAAGCGTCAGGTACAGTACGCTTGAATTTAATTTAACCGGGCCGAGCACAGTGACGTGTGTGATCGAGCAATGGGGATAGTCATGGTAAATGGAGGATATTTGGGGTGATGAAAAGTTATTTGTTTTAGTGTGAAGTAGGTTGGTTGCTTATTTGTCACAGTAAGGTGAGAGTTGTGTTTTTAAGCTTGGTTGCTGATATCGAGCTGGACTTGGTGTCAGTGAACTGCTAAAGGGCATAAAATCGTGTTGTGTGCATGGTAAATTGCATTTTCCCTGAGTTGATTTATCTGGTATGATTTATCTGGTACATTGGTGTTGAAATAATTGTGGCTTTGAATGAATTGTTGCTTGGAATGTGTTGATTGGAAAAGTGATTTCTGATCGCTGATCCGATCTGGTTTTGAATTGTTTGATTTAATTTTGAGTTGATTGGAGGTAATAAGGATTTGTGTTGATTTCTTGATTTGAGTTGATCTGGAAACAAAGACAGATGGGATTAATGTGTATATCAGAAACATTTTGGAAAAGAAATATGGATATATGACATTACTAAAATATAACCAAGCAATTGAGAGTTCTTGGGTTAATGGGATATAAATAAATGCATCTACAAGTTGATGGTTTATAAAAATTTAGTTCTGGATGATACTTAAACGATGAACAATGTTGGCAATATACAAAGAATGTGACTTGTTTTTTGGGGGGAAAACATGTGGTTTAAAAATGGTTGGCTAAGTTTTAAAGATGGAGATGTTTCGCAGAACTCTTATGATTATTTATATGAGTGGTGGACTATTCCATGGCGAAGCATTTTTCAGTTTATTGAAAGTTGGATTTTGTAAAATAATGGTTTAATATAACCACAGTAGAAAATAATATACAGATTTGGGACATTTTGTAAACTTTCGAATAATGAGAAGATTCATAAAATTCATTTTATTTATTTCATGGAAAATATTTGGGTTGCAAGTGGAGAAGCATGGTTGAAATTACGATCCAGTGGATATCCAGTGGATCCAGTGGATATAGAGGGAGTATCCAGGAAAAGGATGTTCAAGTGAACTTTGTGCTGTGAAAAGAATGTCGAGTTAATGGAAGTGTTTTGTTCGATTAATTTTGTTCAATTTGTGTTCAAATGATCAGTTTATCACAATTCATAAAAAAAATGCATCGTGCTCCAATTAATTGAATAAAATGAGTAATCTTGAACCAGAAAGGAAAGGGATGGACAGAGACGGGCGATGTTTTAAGGTGAAAGAAGGCTGTCTTTATGATCTGTTTAGTGTATTTTTCAAAGGAGAGGGTTTTGGTCAATGATGATGCCAAGATTCCGGATGTGAGGGAAGGTGGATACTGGGAAACCATCGATGTTGGGGGCAAAGTTATGGGTGGATTTGGTGAGTGGTTTTGGGCAAACGAAGATTAATTTAGATTTATCATAGTTAAGTTCGAGGAAGTTGATTTGAAGCCAGAATTTTATTTGGATGCCAGAAAGGAGAAAGGAGATGCTGAAAGCCAGAAAGGAGATGCTGTTGTCTACTCTGAATGACAGGTGGTGGTATCCAGGGCGCTGAGGAGTTTGTTCACGTTGTAAAGTTTGTTTATTTATTTGTTTATTTAGTTTGTTTATTGTAGAGAAGAGTGCTTTTGGGATTCCGGAGCCAGAGTGGATAATTTGAGAGTAGTAGGCGGAGTAGAGGGCATCTTTGCAGTGCTGTAGGTGGTCCTTGTAGGCTTGGGAGTGAACTGATTTGGGTTTAATAGGCACAAGCTGGTCTAAACAGGGTGAGGAGGATGGTGTGATTGATGATGTCAAAGGAGGCGTTGAGGTGAGGAGGATGAAAATGTTGAGGTTGCCGGCATCAGAGGAGAGAAAAGGTCGCTGGTGATTTTGAGGAGAGCAGTTTCAGTACTGTGGCTGGAGCAGAATCCGGATTGGGATGTTTCATACAGGTTATTGGCAGAGTGGTGATGTTTGAGTTGAGTGGCCACAGCACGTTCCAAAACTTTTGACAGAAAGGGTAGGTTGGAGATGGGTCTGAAGTTATTTAGGGTGTCAGGGTTTAGTCCAGGGTTTCTCCAGAATGGGGGTGAAGTTTCACGAGTTTTTGGGGAAATCGGTATGTGAAGCTGGATTAAGTTGGAACTGCTTGATGAGCCATGGAGATGGATTGGGTTTTGTTGTTGGTTGTCTGGGAGTTCGGTTGTTGCATTGCCAAAGGTTTCTGTGTGGTGGACACACTCGTTGGCTGTTGTCTTGTGTGACGTGGATGGAGATGTATGTGGCTGCGTGTGGCTGCCTGGAGTCGGGAAGGCGGCTACAGTGGTTGATATTGGTTGTGGATTGTCCGGGGTGCTTCGATTTGCATAGGGGGTGAAGATTGGGATATTACATTATTTTGAGTAAGTATTGGCATGAGTAATTACATAAGTAATTATGAGTTATTATGAGTATTAGTTATGAGTAAGTGATTATTTTAGTAAAGTTACATGTTTCGCTGTGTTGTGGATCTGGGGACAAGCTAGTTTGATGGGTACCCTGGGGTCTTCGGCGTGTCTGTGTTTGTCTGTCTGTTACACCGGACTCTTGAATGGGTTTTCATGAGACGAATTTCAGACATAACAGTGAGAATCTATTTTGAGCGAATCACAGTGGGTGAGAAAAACATTGTGTGTGACCAGACACCAGAACGGACCATAATTGGAATTGGAATTAGACCAGGTTATTTCTATTATTTGTTTATTCGTGAAAATAAATAAATAATAGGGGGAGGTTCATGGAGGTTAATGGTGGTTTGTTTGTGTTAATGGAGGTTAATGGTGGTTTGTTTGTGTTAATGGAGGTTAATGGTGGTTTGTTTGTGTTAATTCTAGTTGAAACTCTAGCTGAAGTAATTTTCGTTTATTTTTATTATTTTATTGATTTTTATGATTTTGATTGATTTTTTGATTTGATTTGAGATTTGAGATGATTGATTTTATTATTTTTATAATTTTATTTTTATTGATGTTGGAAACAGGTAATGGGATGCTGAGAGATGGATTGAATTTAATTTGAATTGGACTGGATCAAATGGGATTGAATTTAAAATTGAATATTGGATAAAATTGGATCCACTTGGAAAAAGTGGATTAGGAAATTGGAGACAAGGTGTTCTATGAAACTATGAATTGAATGAATTGAATCTATGAATTGGAGACCTGTAGACCAGGTGTTCCCAGGAGGCTTGTGGACCAGGTGTTCCACCAGAGGAAAAAGACCAGGTGTTCGTGGAGCACTTCACCTGCAAGAACGCCTTGGAACCAAGGTGGAAGGGACCAGTCCAGGTGTTGCTGACTACACCAACGGCAGTCTTTTGCGAGGGCAAGACCTCGTGGATCCACGCCACGCACTGTAAGTTGGCCATACAAGCACCAGACACTACACCACAGCAACCACAGTAAGGATGGGCCTAATCATAGGTACAATACTATTGATAGCGACAGCAGCTAGGGGAAACTCCGATTCCAATAGATGCGAAAACGAAACCCGACACCTCACCGTAACATGGGGACAAAGAGTATCACTACCATGTTTCGAACAGAAAGCCCTGCACACAAATTGGGTAAGCGTAAAATGGCTAGCACTGTCGGCAGGGCCTGGACGCGTTGGCATTGTACTACAAAAGCAACGAGAGTTCCGGGAAAACGGGCAAGCTAGCATTGAGACCTTGGCCCAACCAGGATACAAATGGGGAACCCCTGATTTTAAGCTACAAACACGCACGCGCCTAGAGAAAGGCATGACTATGCAGGTCCGGTGCAGCGTCTGGACCCCAGGAGCGGCCAGTGGCGAAACTAAACACACACCATGCATCGAATACATACTCACGCCACACCCCCAGGATAAGGCCCCAAAGAGGGGGGAAAACACATATTGGAAAGTGGCCAGGGAGGTGGCAACAATTCAAAATAGGACACACTGCTGGTCGTGCATGCACTTTCCCCAAGCAGGCACCACAGGAATACACATGATAGTGCTACCTCTGTCCCTCAATGACCTCTGCTCACAACCTATCGATTCCCCATGTTTAGTCACCACGCTGGAAAGAGAAGGGGTTGACAACGGCAAGAGTTGCAATCGACAATTTAATTATCGCCCGTCAATGATTGCCCATGTGGCCGAGAGGCCTGCCCCCGTCTGGGTCAAACCACAGAAAGGGAGGGTCTGCCTCCAGGGTTCCGGCCACTTGCGTATGGGAGAATCAGAATGCGCCTACACTCTCCCCGGGAAGCTGGGACAAGGGAGCTCAGGGATTACATTACGAATAGTACTGCAAGATAAACACAACCACAACATAACGGCTATAACATTCTCTAGGGGGGTTAGTAGGATTAATGGGGTGGTAAAGGGACTCCGGTGCTTATCCACCCACCTGGTCCCACCCCATGGGACAATGTTTATATGCAGCGACAAGGCTTACCCCTATTTACCAAATAATTGGGGGGGCACATGTTATCTGGGTTCAGTCCTTCCTGACGTTGAGATACTGGATGAGCTAGACCCAAAGTCCTTGGACAGGCGTTATAAGAGGTCAGTCATGAACGAAGATGGAACCACTAAACTACACAGGAGCCTATGGGAAAAGGTGTTTGGTTTCTTCTTCCCAGGAGCGGGCACAGTCATGGATAGTTTCCGGATAGATAAATTGGCTTTGGCCCTAGAAAAGGTGGCAAACGACACCGCTACGGCTCATGACATACTATTGGATACGGTGATTCACATGCGTACAATGGTGATGCAGAATCGGGTGGCTTTGGACATGCTCTTGGCAGAGAAAGGAGGGGTATGCGGAATTATAGAGGGAAAATGTTGCACTTACATACCCAATCCATCTGAAGGAGTGTCAGCCGCAATAGTGAGACTAAGGGAAACTAGCCACGCCCTGACGATCGATCGGATCGCGCGCGAAAATTCTTATAAATTTAGCTGGCTCACTGACTGGTTCCGGGGATGGACGGGCACCATAGTGAAGTGGTTATTGACCGCACTGGCTGTGATAATCGGGGTAGTAATTTGGGGGGCACTAATGAAATCTCTAGTCCTCCTCTGTATGAGAAAGTATTTTACAGGATGGAAAGTGAAGAAGCCGCCGACGACTATGGTTCTGACCACAGAGGCCGTCGACCTGAACGGGCCCTTCAACAAGGCAGTTGCGACCAGCGCTCCAGAAAATTGTATTGAATTTTGTGACGACTGTGATACTTGTGTGGATCCCATGTGGGAACTGGCTGCTGCCTGTAACGGTGTATGTGATGACTGTGATACTTGTGCTATAAACCCCTTGCGTGTACTGGCTAACGCTGCTTATGTATTACAAGCTGACAGCTGCACGCCCCCTTCCGACCCAACTATGGATCTGATTGCGACGCTGGGTCTGGCGGTCGAGGGACCCGACGTGGATATCTTAGACCCGCAAGCCGACCAGGCGCCCATGGGAGACTTTGACATAAAGGAAGTTCCTCTCTTTGCTTCATATGTATTAAGTTCAAATGCTTCAAGTGAATCGGATTTTTACGCTCTGTACCCTGACCAGGAAATTGAGACACAAGATACTGACAATATTATGTATTCCCCAGAACAGCAGCACGTGAGGGACCTCATGGGCATGATCGTTGATTAACTTCGAAGATCTGCAAGGACCGAGTCTGCAAAGGGTGGGGGGAGCAAGTTCCGCAGGGGAGGTTGTTGGCCCCCTGGCGGAGCAGAACCTCATCTGGACCAGACGCCTTCGTTGTGGATCCGAAACGTTAATGGACTTTCATGTTCTGAGCCCTCAGGCTCCAAGCACGCACCACACGACACGTTCGCCAAATGCACGGGCGAGGCGCTTTGGGCGCACGATATGCCCTTGGGAGATACCCGCATTACACAATTATTTTTCAATAAAGCCCGATGTGGCACGTTGTCTCTTAAGATACTTTGTCTCGACGAGACAAGAGGAAGGAATGTCAAGTCGTAGATTCGTTATTGCTAAGAATTCTGTATAAGACGTCTTGAATAATATGTTATGATTTTAATGTTGCTTATATGCTATTTTCATAAGTGAATAAAGGGCTTTCCGCTCCTCTTTAGTATAAATGGGAAAGTACTCGATGCATTTCGTGCTGGACGGATGGCTCGTCCTCCGTGTGCCCTCTTGATGCAAGATAAGCCCGGTCATAAACTCTCTCCATTCGGTCCGCAGATGGCGCCTCGAGCCGCGGGCTGGCGGACGTTTATACGCGCGTGGAATGTGTAGTTTCATGTAAAATGCTCGGATTGTATACACAAACCTTTGAATAATGGTCTTATCTGGGCCAAGCATGCACTCTTCTCTCTGTGAGTTACATTTTCTGTCACCTCGGAGCTTTGAAACTACATCTGGTCCGAATGATAAGGTGCGTGCTGCACTCCCCCGAATGACAGAGCGGATAACGGTGGGGGCTAGGGATAACGGTGGGAGGAACTCTCGCCAGTTCCTTTGTTCTCTCGGAGATTTTCTGATAATCGTGTTTGTATTTAAGTGAACTGGGAATCAATGTATTTTCAGGAAGGGCTGAACGTGGCATGAGGGCAAGTCGTGCTGTAGATGTTCGCTTTCCTCCGGATCTGTATAAGTTGGTATTTAATAAAGATCGTCATTCTCAGGCTGTTGGTGGAACTTCTTTAAGAGCCAAGAGTTGTTTCTTGACATATACACATACATACATATATATATACATACATATATATATATATACATATATATACACATACATATATATATATATACATATATATATATATATATATATATATGTATATATATATATATATATATATATATATATATGTATGTACAGTGGTACCTCGGCTTACGAGTGCCCCAACGTACGAGTTTTTCGGGATACGAGCCGTCGCTCGGGCGGTTTGTTGCTTTGGGATACGAGCCGAGATCCGATGTACGAGCTCAAAAAATTAATTTTTTTGAATTTTCCGGTTGTGGCTTCCGGTTACGGTCACGTGGTTATCTTGCCGTGAAAGCATCTCTGCTTGGATATAAAACACGCAATCGTCGAAATACATGAGCGAGGAATCTCCTTGCTCCAGCCGGTGACGTCATCGGCGGGGATCCCCGCCTCCAGAGTGGCTGGTCACGTGACCGCCAAAGCGTGTCGCGCGTGCGGGTATAATGAGCTACACCTGTGGATCACGTGACCACGGAAGCACGCCTCGCTTGAGAGGCATGGCTTTCGGTTTGCGTTTTGCTTTATAAGGCGCGATAAATGGGCTTTTGAGTGTTAGCGGTTCATGGCGTTGACGGTTCATGACGGTTCATGACGGTTCATGACGGTTCATGGCGTTGACGGTCAAAAACCCATTACATCAATTTTACCAGGCACTGTACAGTAAGTACAGTGGACACCAAATGCACGGTGGAAGGCTAGAAGTAGAAGATCGTCCAAGACAAGTGAGAATAAGCCATACTTTGGAGATGACGTCATTCGCTGGTCCGATAACCAAAGATGTGGTATAAAAAACCAGGTGAGCTAACAATGCAGCAATGAAGGAATTCGGCCAAGGCACCGGCACACAACGACCTACCTACATCGAAAGACTCAATGCCAATGGTGACAGAAGCCAAGACGGCCGGCTTAAACACCGCCGAAAGACCACGGTGTACCAACTTACGATGCAGAACATCTTGCACTTAATATGATGACAACAGGTGCCATCCTCTGACGTACCATTACAGGTACAGGTACAGTACACGTGAGCACAGAGCAAAAGTTCACTGAAACCGAGATTAAGAAAAAAGAAAAAACACCTCGTGGTCCGTGCTCGATATCCGAGTTTCAATCTTTTCAAACACATGATGCTCTCGGTCACGGTATCTCCTGCGAGCTGCTTCTCCTTCAACCACACAAACAACAACTTCTCCATATCTTCATGGATAGAGGTCCGGAGCTTTGAAATAATCGTAACGCCCTTGGCTGGCGTTATAGCCTTTATGGACTCCTTCTGCTTCAAAATCGTACATATCGTAGAAGGAGTACGATCGTACTGCCTCGCCAAGTCGACAACACGCACACCTCACCTGGCATGCTCTTCTCCTCTGCTTAATAAAACCAGTTTATTTCTTTACATTCTCTTGTATTATGTACAGTATATACGAGGTCGTGCTTGTTTATACATTATTTGTTATTTATAAAGTACATTTTTGTTATTTAAAAGCACCTAACAAAAAAAATTGGTGTTTTTTTTTTGAGGCTGGAACGGATTAATAGCATTTCAATGCATTTGAATGGGAAAATTTGCTTTGACTTACGAGCGATTTGGCTTACGAGCTCCGTCACGGAACGGATTAAACTCGTAAGCCGAGGTACCACTGTATATATATATATATATATATATATATATATTGTTACGGACACGGTTTTTGGATGTTATTTTACCGAGCGGTGGTGTATTTAACCGCGTCCGAACAGTTACTCCCCGATTAGAACCCGATTCCACCCGAACGTTGACTAATCGCGCTACAGATATTCAATTGGGAAACCTCTAAAGCGACCGAAAGAGAAGAAGAGAGAAGAAAGACAGAGTTTGGAGGAAGAACAGATTTATTATACACACACAAGCAATATTTTAGAGCGACCAATATTATTTACAGCAATAGATGGAAAAGAGCAGTCACACAGTGCATTGTTAACTTATTCTATTTCATTTACTTAATCCCCAAGACAAACGAGTAGGACAGGACGTTCACACTCACACGGTGGATATTGCAGGCAGGTAATGGCTCGAGGTTGATTGCTTGAGAGGAAGGCAAGGTCGGAGGCAGCAGCTTTCAACCCCTCGCGGTTTTGGCGGGAAAACCTCCGTCGCGTATCCGCGGCCGTCACGCGCTGGCTCGGCACACCTGCTCCTCTTCCTGGGGTGGAGCCGTCTCCCTCCGTTCAGCGCGTCTCTCCAACGACAGGGGATATTGCAGGCAGGTAGGTAGGGCTTGCGGTGGATTGCGCTCCTCTTCCAGGTCATCCCCCAGCGTATCTCTCAAGGCCTCTCCGTAAAGCAGTTCCTTACATTCGCTTTTATCACCTCCGGCGGAATTAAGCCGCCGGCTCCGAGGGCACGCCTACCGGGTCACTCACCGCGGTGTTGATTGGCTGTTAGGGCCGGTTCACTCCTGCCCTCTTCTGATGAGGTGGAGACACGCCTTTCTTCTCCAACCTTACCTCGTGGCCAATGGTGGTTGAAGAGAAAAACCGACCAAAATGCGGAAGGCAAATGGAAGGGAGGTTTTGGGGAAATTGGAAGGGCCTACGCTTATTTTGTTTGATACAATGCAAAGTCAATCTAGTGGAAAACACATACTTAGCCTACATGGAATAAGGAAATACACTATTTAAAAGATATATCGTGACCTGCGTGTATGTTCTATGAAATTAATTAGGAGGACGGCTGCGACCATTATTTACATTACCAGGATGTTACCATACCAAAACCATACTCTTCACATCCGTTACCCTTCCTCCAAAATTGTTACACTCCTCAAAACCCGTTACACTTCTCAAAACCCGTTACACTTCTCAAAATCGTTACACTGCACCCTCCTTTCTTCAGGCACGTCCTCGGGCCTACTAGACTTAACTGAGTGTGACATGTAGGTGTAATTCCCTCTACAATTAACCTGACCCTGAGTGTGACAATTTTAAAACACAAATAAGTATGTCCCCCTATTGCATTGCATCCTGTCTAACAGACTCAAGCCCACAGCTAACCGAATTACGGAATTATTCTGAAACTATACATTTACGGTGGGGAGCATTATTTACAATGACGTGATTTCTTATTTACAACGCAACCCAGGACCTGTGTGTTTTTTTCTTTTCTTTTTAGGGAACAAGAGAAAGAAATTCCTGTTGGGAGGGAGGAGACAGCACGCATTGCATCGATGCACCAGTACCAATACCACCAAAGCACCCAAAAGCACCAAAAGCACCACAAGCACCACAAAGCACCACTCGGTGCGCAGTCACCATGGTTCATAATAAACACAACAAAACAACTGGTGGTGGTCTTCTCCTTGTCTGCTGGGCCGATGTTCTTCCTGACGTCTTCTGGCTTCATGCGGCCTATTTGGACATAATAAAAAGCACAACTTGTGTTCGTTTTTTATTATTATTTAGGGCCTCAGGGGCCAACTAAGGGTGGTCCACCTGTTTGGCATAGGTGCCACCTTACCGAGGTCCGCAAGCAAGATTCCCTGGCCACTATGGCCGGTCTCCAACAGAGGTGCTCTGCCCCAGAACCTGGGGTCCATCAAGTGGTACTTGGCCGCCGAACAGCGGTCCATAAAGTGGTACATCAACGCAATGCGTGCTGGTTCTGGGAATCTCGGGCGCACAATGGCCACCTCACGCACGCTCCCCTCGGCACCCAATGGCGCACAGGTCATGTGGGAGACAAAAGAAAGACAATTGAGCGAGGGGTAAGGTCACAAGGGTACACATCAATAAGGCAATGCAAGGCGAAATGCGTACGGAGGGCGAAGTGAGAAAGCTCGTCCCTACCGTACGTCACCCCCCTGTCACCTACACTACCCTTGCTCTTACCCCATATTTACAAAATCTACCCATTTACAAATTCGTCACTACTGTCACGTCTTCCCCATATTTCCCTTATACCAAATTCGTCTCCACAATCCCTTTACTTCAAAATTTGCCATCACCAATTCATCATCAATCCTCCTAAGGAGGGAGAGATGGAATTACGCACAATGTCACACCCACGTCATGATGCGTCTCACAATCCAAACATTTGCATCATAGAAAATAATCAAAACATGGCATGGTGTGGAGTACCTGTCACCTCAGGTGAGTGGATGCAGATGGTGCGAGGAGATCCTTCATCCTAACTATCCTCTAAATGACTTTAACACACTTTACACTACCCGGGGTCTTTCCCTGCCAATCCATTGGCCAACTTACACTATGGGTTCTAATAACCAATTCCCATTGGCCAAACTGTGGTGCTCCTCAATTTGGGGTCTCACTCCCCCGATTCATCTCCCGGTGCTCTAGCACAATTTCTGGGCTGCGACGTGTACCTCTCCCAACAGGTCTACCCACCTGCACACCTCCACCACTGTAGTTGCCACCCGAGCTTACCTAGCTCCTCACCCTAACCTAACTACCTGGGGACAGCCCCTCTCCTGGCTCTGTCACCCCATGGTGCCCTCTGGCACTGGGCTACCCGGGTCCGTCCTCCGGATCCTCGGGCCCCATCCACAACAACTACTACCGGCTCCCAGAGCCCACCTGCGGCCTCACCTGGCCGACATCCTCACAGTGGTGGAGTGCCCAAACCAACTACTCACACTAACAGGCTACACGCCCAGCCATTTCCACAACACCAACGCACCCATCCACATACCATTCTGTCACCCGCACCACAGATGCCAATATCCAACCACAATTTACCTGTACCCTCTACCTAACACTTACACTACCCGCCCCGGGTATCCGCGATGGGGGTCCACTCTTCCCCCATTCACACCTTCGCACCATCCACTCCACTCCACAATTTCCACCATTCTCACTCCACGACCATCCATTTCAATCCTCCAGACCATTTATTCCATACACCTGTCTTTCATTCACCTGTCGTTGCACACCTGTGCAATCCTACCTGGTGCCACCTGCACCCTCCTCCTCTTCCTGGACCAGTTGGTCAACACAACACACAATCACCACTACTCCCTCATACACTGCTCCACACACCTGTTCAGTTGCACACCTGTGCAATCACACCTGTTCAATCACACCTGTTCAATCACACCTGTTCAATCCTCACACACACGGCATCATCTCAGCTAACTACTCCCCTCTGAAACTTGCGCTTCCCAGTCGTCCCTTTAAACTATTGCGCTCCCACGTCATTATCATCCATACTAATCTACCTGCGTCCCCACTACAGGTATCAGTCACTAACTAACCTTAACGTCACCTAATGTCATCTTCGCTAGGGCCCTATCAATATAACCTAACCCACCCGGGCTAGTTTTCCACTGCCATACACCCCCTAAGCTAGTGCTCCTTTGCCCCCACATGGGAAGGATGGTGGATTTGCCATCCCACCACATCGGGGGTCTCTCACTACCAATTTTGCACATCAAATTTCAACAAATTAAAAATTTGCCAATCATCTGCCAATCACTGTACCATTACCAATCATCACTCTGCCAATCCTTTGCCAATCATTAAATTTTGCTTTTCTCTAATTTTGGGTCCAAAACACTAACCTCATCACCCAGTCGACTCACTAATACCTCTCGGTGCGCCAATTCCTGTCCAAAGCCCGGCTTCGTAAAGCCAAGCAATGGATGCTGGTTGTTTTGTGCCAGCGGCTGGATGCATCCCGCATTCGGTGCAGGGAAGGAGGTTTACCCGGGCCGAGATCCCACGCACCATCTCGGCACGGAGCCATCCCATGGCTCGATCTCGGCCTGCCGGAATGCCTCACCAAAAAGTGGTCGCCATGACGACCCTTTCTATCGGGCTGCCCGCTCCGCCTAGTGGTGCACGGACGCGGCCGTTCAAAGCGAGGCCCAGCACGCACCGAGGGCCCGACTCGGCTATAAGTCGTTCTAAACTCTACCCCGTCTAACGTCGATGCTTCACCTGGACGCTTACACCCCGCAGCCCGTTCCTTGCTCACACATCCAGCTGTGCCCATGCTCCTCGTACCTTTCCTTACACACCCAGGTACACCCATTCCACTCACAGCCTTGGTCACACACCTGACCACCGAACACTTTGGCACACACTCGTTGCTCGCACACCTCACCAATACACCGCTTCGCGCCCCCTCCTCGGTCACCTCCTCTGTGACAATCACAGGTGTGCCCTCATTCGCACACCCAACCACGTGCCTCACCACCAACTCCAGCGTGCATTCCCACTCACGCTCTACCATTCCAGGTGTGCATCCTTCCATCCCAGGTGTACATCCTCGCTCACCTGTCACAACCAACTCACTCTCCTTGTCACTCTCAATACTCTCACCTCCATTCTTGACAGCGCACTCACCCTTACTTTCGACGGCACACTCTTTCCTCATGCACCCGTCCGTTACACACCTTTCTCGCGCACACCCTCCCGTTACATCCTCTGTAACACTCACCACAGGCGTACACTTCCTCGTTACATCCTCTGTAACACTCACCACAGGTGTACATTCTCTCGTTACTTCCTCCGTAACACTCACCACAGGTGTACACTCTCTCGTTACTTCCTCCGTAACACTCACCACAGACGTACACTTTCTCGTTACATCCTCTGTAACACTCACCACAGGTGTACACTCTCTCGTTACTTCCTCCGTAACACTCACCACACCGCGCTTCCATGTACCCCCTCGCACACGCGCTCCGACCGGCTCACTCCTGACGGCACACTCACTCCTCGGCGTGCACTTTTTCCTCACACACCCCATGGTCGGACATTCTCGCACACCTCTTTTTTCGCACACCAGACCTGTCGCACACCTCACCAACGGCCTCTCACGAACACCCGGATCCAATCCAATCCCCAAGCCGACTGAAGCTTTCCTCACATCATATACATTGCCACTCACCTTGGCACCTCGTCCCCGCACCTCC
Source organism: Myxine glutinosa (assembly GCF_964187855.1). NCBI lineage: Eukaryota > Metazoa > Chordata > Myxini > Myxiniformes > Myxinidae > Myxine > Myxine glutinosa. Next base: position 35,302,782 of record NC_136270.1, on the reverse strand, counting down.
TTTGCCACCTGCAAACTTTTTATTTGGTCAGTGAGCATCACATCATGATTTGAACACAGACCTTGTACACATTCCATCACCTCCTCCTGGATTTCTCTTTTAGTTTCTGTTCGTCCCTTCTTAATTTCACTCACCTCTTCTCCCACTTCCTCTAATTTTTGTTTAACCTCTTTTATTTCTCGGTGCGTCCCCTCAAGTTCGTCCTCTAAGGCTACCGTGACCGTCTCTATGTGCATCCTCACCTGCCGGTCCTTTGTCTCCATTATCTCTGTCACCTCCTCCACCCTCATTGTCAGTTCCTCCCGTACCATCTGACATTGCCTCTGCGTCGCTATTAATTCGTTTTTAATTTCTTTTTGTGTCGCCTTTAACCCTCCTAGTACCGCAGTGTTCTTTTGAACCTGCTCCACTAACTTAGTTTGTCCCTCTGTCAGCTGCTCCACCTCCTCCGTCAGATCTTCTATTCCCCCCTGTAACTTTGCCGTATTATTTCTCACCTCTTTCTCTATACGCTTTTCGCCTCGCTTTACCTCCTCGCGCAGCCCCGAGACCTCCTCACTCACCCCTCGTCGTATTTCCTCCATCTGGTTCCCCATCTGTTCGATTTCCCGGGCGGATTGTTCCCCTATTTCCCGCAATTTGTCCTCCATCCTATTTTCTAACCCCATTAACCCATTTTTCACCTCTTTTGTCCCGTTGTCTAACCCCCCAAATTTCTTGTCTAACTCCTCAAAATTATTGTCTAACTTCCCAAATTTAGCTTCTAGCCGTTCCCCCATTTCCCCCATTTTTCCCCTCATTTCCCCCATTTGGCCCCCCATTTGGCCCTCTAATCGCTCACTCTGAGCATCCATTTTTGCTTCTAGCCCCATATTTGCCATTAGTATGGTTGCATTAATCTGCGCCATGAGGTCCCGCACATCAATTCCCGCTATTTGCGCAGCGGGCGCGGCTACCCCGCGCTCGTGCGAGCCGCCCCTTTGTGCGTCTGATACCACGTGCGCGAGAGCGCCATTTTGCGCGTCTGACACCCCCTCAACCGCCTCCTCATTGCTCTCCTCCTCCCTTTCTTCCACATACATTTCCCCTGGTTCCTGGGTTACCCCTAACCCGTCTATCTCCCCCACCGACATCCGATCGCCTTGATTGTCCATGGCGCGATCTCAAAATTCGGGTTTTATAAAACAACACAATTTCGGCAGCTCGTAATTTTGACCAAAATTTTTTTTTTTAAATTTGGGCCTAACAAATTTAGTCCCGGGTCCGAATCCGACTCCTCGACACCAATTGTTACGGACACGGTTTTTGGATGTTATTTTACCGAGCGGTGGTGTATTTAACCGCGTCCGAACAGTTACTCCCCGATTAGAACCCGATTCCACCCGAACGTTGACTAATCGCGCTACAGATATTCAATTGGGAAACCTCTAAAGCGACCGAAAGAGAAGAAGAGAGAAGAAAGACAGAGTTTGGAGGAAGAACAGATTTATTATACACACACAAGCAATATTTTAGAGCGACCAATATTATTTACAGCAATAGATGGAAAAGAGCAGTCACACAGTGCATTGTTAACTTATTCTATTTCATTTACTTAATCCCCAAGACAAACGAGTAGGACAGGACGTTCACACTCACACGGTGGATATTGCAGGCAGGTACTGGCTCGAGGTTGATTGCTTGAGAGGAAGGCAAGGTCGGAGGCAGCAGCTTTCAACCCCTCGCGGTTTTGGCGGGAAAACCTCCGTCGCGTATCCGCGGCCGTCACGCGCTGGCTCGGCACACCTGCTCCTCTTCCTGGGGTGGAGCCGTCTCCCTCCGTTCAGCGCGTCTCTCCAACGACAGGGGATATTGCAGGCAGGTAGGTAGGGCTTGCGGTGGATTGCGCTCCTCTTCCAGGTCATCCCCCAGCGTATCTCTCAAGGCCTCTCCGTAAAGCAGTTCCTTACATTCGCTTTTATCACCTCCGGCGGAATTAAGCCGCCGGCTCCGAGGGCACGCCTACCGGGTCACTCACCGCGGTGTTGATTGGCTGTTAGGGCCGGTTCACTCCTGCCCTCTTCTGACGAGGTGGAGACACGCCTTTCTTCTCCAACCTTACCTCGTGGCCAATGGTGGTTGAAGAGAAAAACCGACCAAAATGCGGAAGGCAAATGGAAGGGAGGTTTTGGGGAAATTGGAAGGGCCTACGCTTATTTTGTTTGATACAATGCAAAGTCAATCTAGTGGAAAACACATACTTAGCCTACATGGAATAAGGAAATACACTATTTAAAAGATATATCGTGACCTGCGTGTATGTTCTATGAAATTAATTAGGAGGACGGCTGCGACCATTATTTACATTACCAGGATGTTACCATACCAAAACCATACTCTTCACATCCGTTACCCTTCCTCCAAAATTGTTACACTCCTCAAAACCCGTTACACTTCTCAAAACCCGTTACACTTCTCAAAATCGTTACAATATATATATATATATATATATATATATATATATATATATATATATATATATATTGAGTACCAGTTCACTGTGCAACCTGCCACGTGCAACCTGCAAACAAGCAAACAAGTTGCAAACAAGTGCAACCTGCCACGCTGACACATTGCTTCTGCCCTGCTCCTCGACAATTAAGAGGTTTGCAGCTAGGAACATTGAATTGGACTAAGGAAGCACACAAACCCTATGACATGACACTGACATCATGCACATAAATTATACCAACACATCACCTCCAAACTAAGCGGCATCTGCATGGTACTCAAGTCTTTGCAGACTTTGCCGAAAAGAACAAGACGGTAGGCTTCAAATCATGGAATGGCCAGCACAGTCTCCAGACTTAAACCCCATCGAGCTGGTTTGGGATGAACTGGACAGAAGGGTGAATGCAAAGCAACCAAAGAATGCAAAAGAAAAAACTGAAATATCACATTTAGATAAGTATTCAGACCCTTTGCTATGACACTTGAAATTTAGCTCAGGTGCCTCCCATTTCTCTTGATTATCTTTGAGATGTTTCTACACCTTGATTGGAGTCCACCTGTGGTAAATTCAATTGATTGGACATGATTTGGAAAGGCACACCTTCTCCCCCGATTGCTCAGTTTGGCCGGGAGGCCAGCTCGAGGAAGAGTCCTGGTTGTTCCAAACTTCTTCAATTTAAGAATCATGGAGGCCACTGTGCTCTTGGGAACCTTCAATGCAGCAGAAATTTTTTTTTGTTGGCTTCCCCAGATCTGTTCGTCGACACAATCCTGTCTCTGAGCTCTGCAAGCAATTCCTACGATCTCATGGCTTGGTTTTTGCTCTGATATGCATTGGCAGCTGTGTAACCCTATATAGACAGGTGTGTGCCTTTCCAAATCATTATAATCTTTGTCATTATATATATATATATGCTGAAAATCCTGTTTCATTATGTCATTTGAGTGTAGATTGATGAGGTAAAAAATGCTTTTAAACGATTTCAGCATAAGGCTGCAACATAACAAAATGTGAAAACAGTGAAGGGGTCTGAATACTTTCTGAATGCACTGTATATATATATTGTTGCGGATATGGGACTTGGCCTCAATATCCGCTTGTAAATACTCCCCTATTTCCCCAATACTCCCCAACTATCCCCAATCCCCCATTCCCTAGTCCCATTGCCTGTAAATAACACTCTGTAGAACCGACCTTCCCCTTTTTCCCCCATTAAATGTCGTGCCCAGGTTCACTGCATCTCACGTAGACAACTATAGGACATCTTGCTAGTTATTCTTAGTCTATGTCAGTTAAGGACTCGTTTCCATTAATTCTGACTCTTCGTTGCACCAGAATGTGATCGTATGGCACCAGTAGTGAGTTTAGGACCTCCCCTTACCTCCTCCCATCTTCCCCATGAAACAACAACAACAACAACAACTACAACTACAACTACAACAACAGAGGAGAATGGGCGCGGCGCGGGGGAGTGTGCGTCCTCACACCGGCTCGGTTAGCCGCCATTGACCATGCGCTCCGACGGGGTTACCACGAAGGGGCTCCCTGTCAGCCCCTCGTCAAGGGCGGAGCCGGTAACCCCCGCACGCACCCAATGAGAAGCAACGGGCCGATTCCATCTGGGGCGGAGCTAACGAGCCGAGGGCGTGTCACTCCCCGCCGGATATACGCAGCGACTTGCCGGACGTGACGTGAGATGCGCCCCCAGCTTGAAGAAGAGCCAGTCACCACCTCCGAGCGCTGAGTGAGACCTCCCGCATCTTTGGACCGGACCGGGTCGATTCTGTCCTTGAGCCAAGAGTGCACCTTGAGCCATCGACTGCCCGCTTTCCTTGCCATCAATCCCCGTGTGAGTCAGTTTTTGTCCTGTTTATCTGTCTTCTGTCGGGGCTAGTATAAGACCGTGTTTAAGTGCCTATCTTCCTATGCTGTCCCTCTTGTCGTTGTAATCTGACCTTCCGCCCTAATATAACCTCCTCCGGAGGTCTTGAGAACTGAACCCTTGGTGTCGTGTCATTTGAATCCCAGCCGTTGTGTCCTTTTCCTTCATTGACCTAGCATAGCGCGACTCGGCCAAGGTTCGAGTATAATCGGGTAAACGTGCAGGCGCGGTCATACCAAACCGCTCGGTAAACCAACATCCACAACCGCGTCTGTAACAATTGGTGTCGAGGAGTGGAATTCGGACCTGGGACTAAATTTATTAGGCCCAAATTTTGGAACACCAATTGTACCACTAGGGTAACAATTGGTGTTGGGGAGGTAGAATTCGATCCGGAGCGCGTTTCCCGCGCTCGAAATTATAACGGCGAAATTTGATTTGTTTTACGGAAATAAAAACCCGAATTTTGAAAGTCGCGCTATGGCGGCTCAAGACAGCTGGGGTCCGGTAGGGGAGAGTGAGGCAGGGTCGGTCCAGGACCAAATTGAGGGACATGAGGGACAGGAGGAGAGCGAAGCAGTGAGGGCGGCAGGGTCGCAAAATAGCGTTGTCGCGCACGAGGTGGCCACGGCGTCCACGCCCGCGACCGTAGTGGCGCCGCTGGTAAATTTGGACCTTTTTTTCATACAAATGAAGGCCCTTATGGCCCAGAATAGCGAGCAAATGAGGGAGGAAATGAGGGCTCAGAGTGAGCGATTGGAGGGCCAATTGGGGGTAATGAGGGACGAAGCGAGGGGTACTGGTGAGGGATTAGACAATAATTTTAAGGGATTAGACAATAATTTTAAGGGATTAGACAAGAAATTTGGGAAGTTAGACAATAATTTTGAGGAGTTAGACAAGAAATTTGGGAAGTTAGACAATAATTTTGAGGAGTTAGACAAGAAATTTGGGAAGTTAGACAATAATTTTGAGGGGTTAGACAACGGGATAAAAGAGGTGAGAAATGGGTTAATGGGGGTAGAAAACAGAATGGCCGCTCAAGAGAATCAAATGGAAGGGATGCAAAAGGGGTTAGAGGGGTTAGAAAACAGGATGGAAGGCAAATTGAGGGACATGAGGGACCAAGCGGAAAGGGAAGTTAACCAAATGGGGCAGCAGATAGAGGGGGTCAGAATGGGGGTAGAAACCAAACTGGATGCTCACAGGGAGGAAATGGAGCAGATGAGGGTGGCATCTGGGCAGGAGATGCAAGTGATGGGAGAGGAGATCAGAAGAGGAGTGAGTGAGGAGGTCGGAGGAGTGCGCGAGGAGGTGAGGCACTGTAAGGAGCACATGGAGAAGGAGGTGAGAAAGGGGACTGTAAAGTTACAAGGAGGCATAGAGGACCTGACGCAGGAGGTGGAGCAGCTGACGGTGGGACAGACGGAGTTAGTGGAGCAGGTTCAAAGGAACACTGCGGTATTAGGAGGTTTAAAAGCGACACAGAAAGAACTAAAAGATGACTTGATAGCGACGAAGAGGGAATGTCAGATGGTACGTGAGGGACTGACAACGAGGTTGGACGAGGTGATAGAGGTAATGGAGACGAAGGACCGGCAGGTGAGGACGCACATGGAAACGGTCAAGGTAGCCTTGGAGGACGAGCTTGAGGAGACGTACCGGGGAATAAAGGAGGTGAAGCAGAAATTAGAAGAAGTGGAAGAAGGGGTGAGCGAAATTAAGAAGCGACGGAGGGAGGATAAGAAAGAGATAAAAGAGGAGATAAAAGAATTGGTCCAAAGTCTGTGTTTGGATCGTGATGATGTGCTCATTAACCGGATGAGGGATTCGCAGGTGATGGAGGAGAAGCGAAGAGGAAGAGGACCCGGTGTAAGTGGTGACCAATATGGTCGTGCGTATGATGCGCCAGGGGATTTAAGAAGCTTGGGGGTCGAGATTGACCCGGGTGTTCGTGAGAGGCCGTTGGTGAAGTGTGCGACAGGTCTGGTGTGCGAAAAAGGAGGTGTGCAAGAAAGTCCGACTCTGGGGTGTGTGAGGAAAAAGTGCGTGCCAAGGAGTGAGGGTGCTGGCGAGAGTGAGTCGGTCGTAGCGCGTGTGCGAGGGAGCACATGGAAGCGCGGTGTGGTAAGTGTTACAGAGGGTGTGACGGGAGAGTGTGCGCAAGAGTGTGCGCGAGAAAGGTGTGTGACGGACAGGTGCATGGGGAAAGAGTGCGCTGTCAAAGGCAAGGAAGAATGCACACCTGTGGTGAGTGTTACAGAGGGTGTAACGGGAGAGTGTGCGCGAGAAAGGTGTGTGACGGACAGGTGCATGGGGAAAGAGTGCGCTGTCAAGAGTAAGGGTGAGTACGTTGTCAAGAATGGAGGTGAGAGTAGTGAGAGTGACAAGGAGCATGAGTTGGTTGTGACAGGTGAGAAAGGATGCACACCTGGAATGGTAGAGCGTGAGTGGGAATGCACGCTGGAATTGGTAGTGAGGCACGTGGTTGGGTGTGCGAATGAGGGCACACCTGTGATTGTCACAGAGGAGGTGACCGAGGAGGGGGCGCGAAGAGGTGTGTTGGTGAGGTGTGCTACCAACGAATGTGTGCCAAAGTGTTCGGTGGTCAGGTGTGTGACCAAGGCTGTGAGTGGAATGGGTGTACCTGGGTGTGTAAGGAAAGGTACGAGGAGCATGGAAACGGCTGGATGTGTGAGCAAGGAACGGGCTGCGGGGTGTAAGCGTCCAGGTGAAGCATCGACGGTAACCGGTTTAGAGGTTAGAGCGACTTTTAGCCGAATCGGGCCCTCGGTGCGTGCTGGGCCTCGCTTTGAACGGCCGCGTCCGTGCTCGACTAGGCGGAGCGGGCAGCCCGATAGAAAGGGTCGTCATGGCGACCACTTTTTGTTGAGGCAGTCCGGCAGGTCGAGATCGGGACATTGGATGGCTCCACGCCGAGATGGTGCGTGGGATCTCGGCCCGGGTAAGCCCCCGTCCCTGCACCGAGTGCCGGACGCATCCAGCCGCTGGCACAGAACAACCCGCATTCATGGCTTGGCTTTACAAAGCCGGGCTTTGGACGGGAATTGGCGCACCGAGAGGCATTAGTGAGTAGACTGTGTGATGAGGATAGTGTTTTGGCCCCAAAATTAGAAAAAAACAAAATTTGATGATTGGCAAGGGATTGGCAGTAGTGATTGGCAGATGATGGGTAGTGATTGGCAAATTTTTAATTTGTTGAAATTTGATGTGCCAAATTGGTAGTGAGTGATGGGCCCGGTGGGTAAGGGGGGCATCCCTGCCACCCTTCCCATAGTGTGGGGGCAAAGGAGCACTAGCTTATGGGGTGTATGGCAGTGAAAACTAGCCCGGGTGGGTTAGGTTATATTGATAGGGCCCTAGAAGATGACATTAGGTAACGTTAAGTTTAGTTAGTGACTGATACCTGTAGTGGGGACGCAGGTAGTTTAGTGTGGATTATAATGACGTGGGAGCGCAATAGTTTAAAGGGACGACTGGGAAGCGCAAGTTTCAGAGGGGAGTAGTTAGATGAGATGATGCTGTGTGAGAATTGAACAGGTGTGATTGCACAGGTGTGCAACTGGACAGGTGTGTGGAGCAGTGTGTGAGTAGTGAGTGTTGTGGATCAGCGCGAATGCGCTTGGGGAGAGAAGGGTGCAGGTGGCACCAGGTGTGAGAGCACAGGTGTGCAGGTACAGGTGTGTGGAGAGAGTTGGAGTAAGTGGTACGGAGTGGTGTGCATGGTGCGAAGGTGTGGATGGGGGAAGAGTGGACCCCTTTCACGAGTACCCGGGGCGGGTAGTGTAAGTGTTAGGTAGAGGGTATAAGTAAATTGTGGTTGGATATTGGCATCTGTGGTGCGGGTGACAGAATGGTATTTGGATGGGTGCATTAGTGTTGTGGAAATGGCTGGGCGTGTAGCCTGTTAGTGTGTAGTGGGTTGGGCACTCCACCACTGTGAGGATGTCGGCCAGGTGAGGCCGCAGGTGGGCTCTGGGAGCCGTTAGTGTCAGTGGGTGCCTGAGGATCCCGGGTGTGGATCAGGTAGCCCAGTGCCAGAGAGGGCACCGAGTGGGGAGAGCGCCAGAGGGCCTTCCCCAGGTAGTTAGGTTAGGGTAAGGAGCAGGTAAGCTCGGAGGCAACTGCAGTGGTGGAGGTGTGCAGGTGGGTAGACCCGCTGGGAGAGGTACACGCCACAGCCCAGAAATTGTGCGAGGGCACCGGGAGATGAATCGGGGGAGTGAGACCCCAAATTGAAAAGCACCACAGTTTGGCCAATGGGAATTGGTTTGTAGAACCCATAGTGTAAGAGGGCCAATGGTTTGGCCGGAGAAAGACCCCGGGTAGTGTAAAGTTGTTAAAGTCACTTAGGAAATAGTTAGGATTGATGAACCTGTCGCACCATACGCAGCCACTTACCTGTGGTGATGATGATGACTCCACACCTGTGTTTTCTTTGTTCTGTTGCAGGAAATGAGAATTGCTGTGAGGATTTGTGAGACGCATCACGACGTGGATGAGACATTGGGGTGATTCCATCTCTCCCTCCTTAGGAGGGACTGATGATGAATTGGTGATGACAAATTATGATGTTGAGTTGGAAATGGCAAATTTTGATGTTGAGTTGAAAATGGCAAATTTGATTGGTTAGGAGGGAGAGAAGACGAATTTGGTATATGGGAGGAATGGGGAAGACAGTAGGGATGTTTGTTGATTTGTAAAATAGATGTTTATGGGTAGTGTTGTGTTTTGTGGATACAGTAAGGGGTAAGGGAGGGGCCATGTAGGTTACCTGGTGGGGGGGGGGGCGTACGGTAGGAACGTACCTGTCTCACCTGGTTCCCATGTGCCCCCAGTGTGCATCACCTTGTATTGCGTGCACTTTTGCGCCCTTACCACCTTACTCACTTGTCTTCTTCTTTTGTCTCCCACCTCCGAGGATCTGGCTTTGGGGTAGAGAGAGAGGAGAGAGAGGTGCTGGCTACGCAGTTGTGGGCCTGCACTTTCGCTGCTTGCTGCCTGGATCGATACACCATATAGACCGCAATTTTGGTGGCCACCCACAATGGACCGCAGTTCTTTTGCGGGCAAGCACCACCCGTGGATGGACCTATGGGTCAACGTGGCACCTATGCCATACAAGGTGAACCACTAACAGTTGGCCCCCTGACGGCCACAATAAAGAAATGGACGCGGTTGGCGCCTTTCTTTATTTTTCTAAGGAAGTAAGAAGGCCAAGTGCACCACACGAAGGCAAGACCAGCGGCAGAACATCGGCCGGCTGCGACACCACACAATGATCACTAAACATTTTATTGGTGCACCGGATGGTGCTGACTGTGTGATGGGGTGGTGCTTTTGGTGCTTGGAAGGGGTGCTCTGCACATTATTAAAGGCCGTAGGCCACAGAGCACTCGTGGGTTGGTGTATCGATGCTGGCATGCGTGCTCTCTCTATGCATAACATCTGCATGTGTTCCTCCAAAGACAGGTCCTGGATCGTAGTGTAAATAGCAGCGTAGTCTTGTAAATAATGCTCCCTACCGGCTGTATGTTTAGTTTGAGAATTCTTTCCGCGATTCGGTTATCCTGTGGGTGTGTTTCTGTGAGGAGAAGGGTGCAACGTCGCAGGGGGACATATTTACTCATTTGTGAATATCTGTAAAACTGTCGCACTCAGGGTAGAGTTAATAGTAGAGGGAACTACATCTGAGTGCCACACTAAAATAGGTAAAAATTTATCGGGTCGGGACGCCCCGAGGGTAGAGAAGGGTGCAATGTTGCGGATATGGGACTTGGCCTCAATATCCGCTTGTAAATACTCCCCTATTTCCCCAATACTCCCCACCTATCCCCAATCCCCCATTCCCTAGTCCCATTGCCTGTAAATAACACTCTGTAGAACCGACCTTCCCCTTTTTCCCCCATTAAATGTCGTGCCCAGGTTCACCGCATCTCACGTAGACAACTATAGGACATCTTGCTAGTTATTCTTAGTCTATGTCAGTTAAGGACTCGTTTCCATTAATTCTGACTCTTCGTTGCACCAGAATGTGATCGTATGGCACCAGTAGTGAGTTTAGGACCTCCCCTTACCTCCTCCCATCTTCCCCATGAAACAACAACAACAACAACAACTACAACTACAACTACAACAACAGAGGAGAATGGGCGCGGCGCGGGGGAGTGTGCGTCCTCACACCGGCTCGGTTAGCCGCCATTGACCATGCGCTCCGACGGGGTTACCACGAAGGGGCTCCCTGTCAGCCTCTCGTCAAGGGCGGAGCCGGTAACCCCCGCACGCACCCAATGAGAAGCAACGGGCCGATTCCATCTGGGGCGGAGCTAACGAGCCGAGGGCGTGTCACTCCCCGCCGGATATACGCAGCGACTTGCCGGACGTGATGTGAGATGCGCCCCCAGCTTGAAGAAGAGCCAGTCACCACCTCCGAGCGCTGAGTGAGACCTCCCGCATCTTTGGACCGGACCGGGTCGATTCTGTCCTTGAGCCAAGAGTGCACCTTGAGCCATCGACTGCCCGCTTTCCTTGCCATCAATCCCCGTGTGAGTCAGTTTTTGTCCTGTTTATCTGTCTTCTGTCGGGGCTAGTATAAGACCGTGTTTAAGTGCCTATCTTCCTATGCTGTACCTCTTGTCGTTGTAATCTGACCTTCCGCCCTAATATAACCTCCTCCGGAGGTCTTGAGAACTGAACCCTTGGTGTCGTGTCATTTGAATCCCAGCCGTTGTGTCCTTTTCCTTCATTGACCTAGCATAGCGCGACTCGGCCAAGGTTCGAGTATAATCGGGTAAACGTGCAGGCGCGGTCATACCAAACCGCTCGGTAAACCAATATCCACAACCGCGTCTGTAACAATATGTATGTATATATATATATATATATATATATATATATATATATATACACACACACACACATGCAGTTGCGACCAAAAATATTGATACCCTTATACTTTTTTCAAATAATGCACCATTTCTTCCAGAAAATTGTTGAAATTAAAGCATCTTTTGGTATCCACATATGTATTTCTTTGATTTGCAGTGGAACAAAACAAAAAAAGCTGAAAAAAAAATACGAAATCTTACCTTATTCCACACCGAAATCCTAAAGTGGCCCGGACAATATGATTGGCACCTTTTAGAAGTTGTTAGAAATAATGAGATTTCAAGCAGGTGATTCTCCCTTACTTTGGAATTGAACTCACCTGTGGTGAGTTGCAGGTGCCTGCAATATATATATTTTTTAAATTCATTCAACCAGTTTGAATAGAGAGCAGAAGTCATTCTGCTGTTTTGTGTCACTGTGTGTCCCACATATGAGCATGGAGAAAGGAAAGAAAACCAGAGAATTGTCTGAGGAGGTCAGGCACAAGATTGTAGCCAAGTATGGACAATCTCAAGCCTACAAGTCCATTTCCAAAGACCTTGATGTTTCTGTGTCCACCGTACGCAATGTTATCAGGAAGTTTAAGGCCCATGGCACTGTCGTCAACCTCCCTGGACGTGGCCGCAAGAGAACACTTGATCAAATTCAAATATTGCAGCGAAGGATTGTTCGAATGGTGGAGAAAGCACCTCTATCAACTGCCAAACATGATTCAAGCTAACCTTCAGACACAAGGTATGACAGTTTAAACGCGCACCATCCTGCGCCAACTCAATGAAAGGGGGTTCTATGGTAGGAGACCCAGGAGGACCCCACTGCTGAGAAAGCCTGACTGGAGTTTGCCAAAACACACCTGGACAAGCCAAAATCCTTCTGGGATAATGTCCTGTGGACAGATGAGACCAAATTAGAGCTTTTTGGTAAAGCACATCATCTCTATGTTTACAGAAAACAAAATGAAGCCTTCAAAAAAAGAACACCTTCCCTACAGTTAAACATGGAGGTGCACTGTGCACTGCACGCACAAAATGTGAGCACGTGCACTGAGTCATGTGACAGTGCTACGCATGTTACTGAGCAAATTGCAATGCAGCATGATTCGGTGAATGATCCCAGCTGTTATAAACATTTTATTGACGTCATAACATTGTAAACGTGATGCCATGCCTTTCCGAAAATGAACGTCTATGTGCTATTGGCATGAATGAGACGGGAGTGCCACAAAACGTTGTGTCTAGGCGTTTTGGTGTTCATCAGAACACCATATAGTCACTCTGGAGAAGCTATCAACCAAATGGCAACATCAAAGACCATCAATGTTCGTGGCGGTCACGTGGGACGCTATGTCAGCAGGATGGATAACCATATCCGGTTGGTGCACCTTAGAAATAGGTTCCAGACAGCAAATTTGACAGCTCACAGCATCCCTGGCTTGCGACCAATCAGTGCCAGAACTGTCAGGAATCGATTATGCGAGCACAACATCCGACCACGATGACCAGCAGTACTTCCGATGTTGTTGCCATGTCATCAATATGCATGCCTAGCTTGGTGTAGACAACGTCTGAAGTTCAGGAGACAAGACGGGGCTGCTGCCTTCTTTACAGGTAAGTCGAGGTTCTTTCTTCACAGTCGTGATGGCCATTTTCACATTTATCGACGGGAAGGGGAACGTTACGCTGACGCATGTGTTGTGCAACATTTGTCGGTCGAAGCGTGGTGGTATGGAAAGCCATCATCACCGCACATCACAGAACTCAGCTGTAGGCCACAGTTGGCAATTTGACAGTCATTCGGTACTGTGATAAAGTTCTCCGCTCTCACGTCCTCCCGTTCCAGCAGGTTCATGGATCTCACATCACACCAACAGGATAACACGTGCCCTCACATTGCACCAGTGGTCACCAAAGTCATCACACAAAATAACATTCCCACACTTCCCTAGCTAGCTGTTGCGCCTGATCTTTCTCCCATTGAACATATGTGGGATGAAATGGAACGACTATTGCACCGTCTTCAAAACCAGCCCGCGACGTTGGCGCAGATCTGGAATGACATCCCTCAGCGTTCTTCAACCATCTTGTGTCCTCAATGAGGCGCAGTTACCAAGCGCATGTCAATGCAAATGGTGATCACACGATCACATCAAATACTGAGCTGTTAACTGACTTTTGACCGCATCCCTCTTCGAGCCTCTGCAGACATGTCTGGCACACATGTGTTGACATTTTCATGTTCATCAAACACTAAATATTGATATGACCAAACAACGTGATGTTTCTTTTCACTTCTCATTTATTCGGTGAAAATGATGCACAGGAACTTCTGTCTGCTCATGTATGTATGTATGTATGTATGTATGTATGTATGTATGTATGTATGTATGTATGTATATATATATATATATATATATATATATATATATATATATATATATATATATATATATATATATATATATATATATATATATATATATATACTGTATATCCTACAAGAAGGTGACAAGACCCAAAGACCACTATACATAATGTAACATTTCTACATACTCTAGTCATGTCCTGCATGTACATTTACATAAACATACAGGACTGAAGGATATTAATCAATTTGCTGGTTATTATTGGGCTTTTCATTTGAAATTTTAAACCTCAAAGCAATATAAAGCTTACACAAGGAGTTAATAAAATGGCCCGGAGGGATTTTCAATTTCCTGAAAACCTGAGCTTGGTGACAGAGATTTATGAAACAAAATTCACATCTTCATTAACGACACGTGACATTGTATATTGAAGGTAAACAACTATTTTAGTTGCCAGGTGTACCTGTATACTTGTATAACACCAACGACAGCAGCCGATTCATCGGTGCTGTTCATGCGGACCGTCCGCAGGTTAACTGGAATGCAATATGCCAAAGAAACAGGAAAATCCATCGGCATTTTCAATGTGGTGATCGACGAGGTAAGAAGAGCCAAACTCACCTGAAACAGTCGTCGGGACGACGAGAAGGAGGAGAAGGAAGAAAACGCCGGCCTCGGTGCGCCCCCTCGTGTGTGGTGTGTTCGCCCCTCTCATTTGGAGATCTTCACAACGTTTCACTGAGCTCTTCGACCATGGCCCAACCTCTTCAATCTGAGAGAAAGCAACCAACCTTACTCTGCAGCCTTCTTCTTCACTTAACTCTGCAATCCTTCAATATCCCGCTTGTTCCTTCTGGCCTTCTGCATTTATGACGTCATCAAGAACGTTGCGTCCAGCAACCCTCCTTAGTAACACCCACGTGGTGTCTCCGTTTGTAATTTTTTTTTTTTTTGTGGCATCGTGAATGGCGTATGACCTACCTTTCTCTCTTTCCCGCTCTTTTTACGAGATACATTCTACTGAGACATCCTTGAGGTGTGTTCCGGAACCAAATTTCTTGTAGACCGCTCGCTAAGCGGCTTAAGCACTCAAGCAAGCACTCAATTCAAACCGGTTATAAGAAACGGCTGTTTTTCCAAGCTGCTTGGTAAACCGAACACACCACTGGTGACGTAATTATGAAACACAAAGCAGATTTTTATTTTATGTAATACGTGTTGTTTATTCTTCCGTATTACATGACAAGTTGTATCCCCTATGATATGTAAATAATAACATGCTGGAAACACATTTGGGCTGCTTTGTGGTCATGTGACTTGGGAGTTGGGCAATTCGTCGTGCCGGACGCCATCTTTTCTGGCATTGCTGTGTCAGGACGTTGTGTGTGTTCTCGCTGTGGAGGTTCTCATTTCCGATAATTAAATGTTGCTCAGTGAAAATGATGGAAGAATTCGACAGAACAGTAATGGAAATCCTACTTTATTGTTTATTAAATAAGACAATTATCTGTATTTTCCGTACATCTGAAAATCATGGGAAAAAAAAAATGGCTGGCCCGATGACGATACGATGTGTACCAAATTTTACCTACGTGTTGGTGGTGCTCAGGGTGAGGTCATGGCACAAAAAAAAAATCCCACCCCTACCCCCGACTTGCCAAGTTTTCCGGATAACTTTAGCCAACCTCCTCTGGCCCGGCCAACTATCCGTGCTTAGTGACACGTACATAGTGTCCAATCCAAAATGGCAGACAATCCAGCTTTGTTTTGACATCTGGCGGACGAACCTTGAAAGGAAATTCCGCAAATGTGGTGCTCCAGTGTTTCATGTATGGACATACAAACGTGTTGATCCAATGTGTCATGTATGGACGTGCAAACGTGCTGATCCAATGTGTCGTATGAACGTGCAAACATGTTGATCCAATGTGTCATGTATGAACGTGCAAACGTGTGGATCCAATGTGTCATGTTCATGTATGGACATACAAACGTGTTGATCAAATGTGTCGTGCATGGACATACAAACGTGTTGATCCAATGTGTCATGTATGGACGTGCAAACGTGCTCATCCAATGTGTCGTATGAACGTGCAAACATGTTGATCCAATGTCATGTATGAACGTGAAAACGTGTGGATACAATGTGACATGTTCATGTATGGACATACAAACGTGTTGATCAAATGTGTCGTGCATGGACATACAAACGTGTGGATCCAATGTGTCATGGACATACAAACGTGTTGATCAAATGTGTCGTGCATGGACATACAAACGTGTTGATCCAACGTGTCATGTATGGACGTGCAAACGTGCTGATCCAATGTGTCGTATGAACGTGCAAACATGTTGATCCAATGTGTCATGTATGAACGTGCAAACGTGTGGATCCAATGTGTCGTGTTCATGTATGGACATACAAACGTGTTGATCAAATGTGTCGTGCATGGACATACAAACGTGTTGATCAAATGTGTCGTGCATGGACATACAAACGTGTTGATCAAATATGTCGTGCATGGACATACAAACGTGTTGATCAAATGTGTCGTGCATGGACGTGTAAACTTGTTGATCCAATGTGTCATGTATGGACGTGCAAACGTGTGGATCCAATGTGTCATGTATGGATGTGCAAACATGTTGATCCAATGTGTCATGTATGTACATGCAAACATGTTGGTCCAGTGTGTCATGTATGGACGTGCAAACGTGTTGATCCAATGTGTCATGTTCATGTATGCACCTGTAAACGTGTTGGTCCAGTGTGTCGTGTATGGACATGCAAACGTGTTGATCCAATGTGTCGTGTATGGACGTGCAAACGTGTTGATCCAATGTGTCATGTTCATGTATGCACATGTAAACGTGTTGGTCCAGTGTGTCGTGTATGGACGTGCAAACGTGTTGATCCAATGTGTCGTGTATGGACATACAAACGTGTGGATCCAATGTGTTGTGTATGGACGTGCAAACGTGCTGATCCAATGTGTCGTGCATAGATGTGCAAACATGTTGATCCAATCTGTCATGTATGAACATGCAAACGTATTGGTCCAGTGTGTCATGTATGGATGTGCAAACATGTTGGTTGATCCAATGTGTCATGTATGGACATGTAAACATGTTGGTCCAGTGTGTCGTGTATGGACATACAAACGTGTGGATCCAATGTGTCGTGCATGGACGTGCAAACATGTTGATCCAATCTGTCATGTATGAACATGCAAACGTATTGGTCCAGTGTGTCATGTATGGATGTGCAAACATGTTGGTTGATCCAATGTGTCATGTATGGACATGTAAACATGTTGGTCCAGTGTGTCGTGTATGGACATGCAAATGTGTTGATCCAATGTGTCATGTATGTACGTGCAAATGTGTTGATCCAATGTGTCATGTATGGACGTGCAAACATGTTGATCCAATGTGTCATGTATGTACATTGTACATGCAAACATGTTTGTCCAGTGTGTCATGTATGGACATGCAAACGTGTTGGTCGAGTGTGTCATGTATGACATGTAAACGTGTTGGTCCAGTGTGTCATGTATGGACTTGCAAACGTTCCCCCTTTCAAACAAGTCTCTTTCCATTTCCGCGAGTTATGTCAAAGTGCAGATGGTGTGGGCATAAAACGGGTCTGTATCCTGAGTTATTAAATGTACGACAATCTATCGGTGTCTGTCGAGTTACATTACACGATGTGTGAACCATTTCTCCTTCACTTTTAGCAATAGTTGTCTTGTCTCCGTCGCCATTGACGGCAGCTGTGATCATCAATCTCGCCTTCCTCTTCACATCATTCATTAGGGTGTTTGAAAATTTACTCTTAATGAGCTTTATATTATCTTCTGCTGCCTGATGCAGTATATCCCGTTCAGTTGGTGTAAAATTTCCTTCTCTTTCTAGTTCGACTGACTTCACCCGCCATGACCTTTTCAAGCGGACAAGATGGCGCAATTGCTCATTGTGGGATACCATGTGTCAATCGAAACTTTAACCACACCTTATCCAGGCCTGATCGAGCAGATAACTATCATACCCTTATCCAGGCCTGATCCAGCAGATAACTATCATACCCTTATCCAGGCCTGATCCAGCAGATAACTATCATACCCTTATCCAGCCCTGATCCAGCAGATAACTATCATACCCTTATCCAGGCCTGATCCAGCAGATAACTATCATACCCTTATCCAGGCCTGATCCAGCAGATAACTATCATACCCTTATCCAGGCCTGATCCAGCAGATAACTATAATACCCTTATCCAGGAGATAACTATCATACCCTTATCCAGCCCTTATCCTGCAGATAACTATCATACCCTTATCCAGAAGATAACTATCATACCCTTATCCAGGCCTTATCCTGCAGCTAACTGTTATACCCTTATCCAGCAGATAACTATCATACTCTTAGCCAGCCTTTGAACAATCTAATCCTTCGGTTAGTTATCCTTCGGATAAGAAATTTAAACACAGGATAGCTCTTATGTAGGTGTTAAATTATCCAAGTTTCTAGCAGCCGAGAACTGTGATAAACAATTATTGATTTGTGTCCCGCTTTGACAGACTATTCATGGTAAAGGAAGTACCTGTACAAGGTAGTCATCTTGTTGGTCTACCTATGTTTTATTTGGATATAAATATTTGAACACTACATATGTCTTTCTTTGTTGTTCTACTCCTTTCCCCTTTATAAGGGACGACGTCATATTGTATATACTCAATGTTGATCTAATAATCAATCCACATGTGCCATGACGTCATCCCGCCAGGAAATAATCGTATCGTGTGAACTGGTAGAAAACAAGGATATTCATTGCTGATCATGGCATTATAATGCAGTGTCTGCGCACGCTATATGATGACACGGCAGGTACGAGCATGATGCCACGGCACGTACGAGCATGACACGGCAGGTACGAGCATGATGACACTGCAGGTACGAACATCATGACACTGCAAGTACGAGCATTATGACACAGCAGGTACGAGCCGATCTTTACATGCTCTTCTGTTGCCAGACACAGCATATATCCTGTTCGGTGAGCCTAGGTTTTGCCTTCCTCTTTCTAATATGTTTGACGTCAGCCGCCATGATAGCTTTACAAGCGGACGTGACAGTGCAATGCATTGTGGGTCATTGCCATCTACCAATGAAAAACGTATCCACACTTTATCCAGCCCTTATCTGGTGGATAGCTATCCAAAGGTACCTTATCCTTCGGATAGTTATCCTCTGGATAAGAATCTTAACCCCAGGATAGCTCATACCCAGTGGTTAGGTTATCCCTGCTTCTAGCAACCGGGCCTTGATCTTTGGACTTGTTTCTTCACAACAAGATAAACTGTGCTCTCCAACACCATTGTAGTTTCTCTAATTACTTGCTGCACCGGTCACAACTGGTGTAGTCGGCAGGATCAAGGGAATACAAAGAAGGCAGAAGGTAGGAAATGTCGCTCCCATCAGCAAACCCCCAAGGTGAAACAGTTGCAAGATGAAATACAGCAGCTTAGACGACAACTAGAGAATGCTGCTTCGCAAGCATCATAAGAAAGAACGAATGACATTACCGTGCAGGACAGAGTTGTTTATATCCCAGGTGAACGGAAGGTGAATAAACTGTGTAGCCGCCCTTTGTTGAGTCAAGACCCAGAGGTTATAGACTGGGTAGGCAATGTTGGGTCAATATTGAGATGCCATCCCATGGCAAGACTTCAACAGGCGGACTTTATCTTTTCAAACCTATAATGGAATGCGAGGGAGGACATAAAGTCCAGAGATGTGGACATTCGCAGTAATCCTGATGCCATCTCTGAGGTGTTATTAACCAGTATTTATCTTGGAATCATCTGGACTGTGTTTGAGGACAACAGCAGTTCTCTGGGTCAATATTAAGATCCCATCAGCAGAAATCCAGAAGTGGTGTTCGTGGAAGTGGTGGCCAATGTCCAGGCTCCCAAAATAGAGCAACCTGCCAGCGAGTGAGTTGCCAAAGGTGAACTTCTGCAGGCAGTGATGTACTGTCAAAGGTGTGGACATATTGCCCAGAATTGTAATTCAGCCCAAGATAAATAAGACAGACGCGTGCCCCATCGGAGGCGAAGGAAAGAGCAGAGCCCAAATCCCAGGGAACCGGCCATCATCTGTTACCATGAGCCAAGTGATGGGTGGTGAGTGGACAGGCTCAACTGATACAAATGATTTGTTGTTGACACGTTTGTTGTTGATGATTTATTGTTGTTAGCACGCACAGTGTACAATGTCCAGTAGTTACTGCACTCATGGGTAGTGTTGAAGTCCCAGGTGTGCTTGATACAGGATCGATAGTAACAACCATAAGAGAATCATTCTTCAACAAGAATATAGATCTGGGCAAGGAATTGCTCAGTTACAGTGGGTGGCTGACCCTAAAGGCAGATAATGGGTTGAAGATTCCATACATAGGTTACCTGGAGTTGGACATGGAAGTTATGGGTGTAACAGTTCTATGGCATGTGGTATTAGTACTCAAAAGCCAAGAGTATGAGAGCACAGCACACAAGTGCCAGGCCTCTTGGGAATGAATGTGATTAATCACACACACTTCCTACTGAATGAGAGATTTGGTCCAATGTATTTGAAACACATTAGAACTGTTAACCAACAATGGGCCCAGACATTGGAAGTGTGTGAACAGCAAGCCAATCTGGAAGGTGAGATGGGGAAGATTGGGCATGTGAAGTTGAGGGATAGACGTACTGTTTGATTACCACCCTGGTCTGTTCTACAGTGCATTCAGAAAGTATTCAGACCCCTTCACTTTTTCCACATTTTGTTATGTTGCAGCCTTATGCTGAAATCGTTTAAATTCATTTGTTCCCTCATCAATCGTCAATTGATTGAACATGATTTGGAAAGGCACACACCTGTCTATATAAGGTCTCACAGCTGACAAAATGTAAATGATGACACGGCAGGTACGAGCATGATGACATGGCAGGTGCGAGCATGATGACATGGCAAGTGCGGGCATGATGACACGGCAGGTATGAGCATGATGACCTGGCAGGTATGAGTATGATCAAATCCGGCCTATCAGTGCATACAAAACGTAAACTGTTCACCTGGCGGAGGTATGCGCTCTACCGAGTGCCGTTCTCGTTTCATTCTTTTTTTAGCTTTAAAATCAAGTTCACCTACAAACTCCGTACACAAGAATAGGCCAGAGCCTAGTTTAGTGGAAATCAGAGTGAAAGAAGTGCGTTTTGTGAATCATCACAATGTCGATCCCTGCAAGTATTTTGCCTCACTCAGAATATATGCAGTTGGATTTGGATGGGAAACTTGGACGAGTACTTTTTTCCCGGGATTCTACTGAAGCCCTGGAAATTTCTGCAAATGGTCAAATTAATCAAGGTATTTAAGGCAGTTATTTAAAAAAAGAAAAATATGGCTACCAACACTACTTTATTATTACTTAAATTACCCCCTGTGATCCTGCCCAGTCCAATGCTCTTACTTATAAATTACTCTGTTGTCTCTTTCTCTCTCTCTCTCTCTCTCTCTCTCTCCCTCTCCCCCTCTCCCCCTCTCCCCCTCTCCCCCTCTCCCCCCCTCTCTCTCCCCCTCTCCCCCCCTCTCTCTCCCCCCCTCTCCCCCCCTCTCTCTCCCCCTCTCCCCCCCTCTCTCTCTCTCTCACCCTCTCTCTCCCCCACCCTCTCTCTCCCCCACCCTCTCTCTCCCCCACCCTCTCTCTCCCCCACCCTCTCTCTCCCCCACCCTCTCTCTCCCCCACCCTCTCTCTCCCCCACCCTCTCTCTCCCCCCCCCTCTCTCTCTCCCCCCCCCCCTCTCTCTCTCCCCCCCCCCTCTCTCTCCCCCCCCTCTCTCTCCCCCCAGTCTCTCTCCCCCACCCCCTCTCTCCCCCTCTCTCTCTCCCCCTCTCTCTCTCTCCCCCTCTCTCTCTCCCCCACCCTCTCTCTCCCCCACCCTCTCTCTCCCCCACCCTCTCTCTCCCCCACCCTCTCTCTCCCCCACCCTCTCTCTCCCCCACCCTCTCTCTCCCCCTCTCTCTCTCCCTCCCTCTCTCCCTCTCTGTCCATCGCACATGGTTTTCTAGACTTTTTCACATACTCTCTAACATATTTGACTGAAACTTGGTACATGGCTTTATTATGATAAGTTACAGAACAAGTTTGAGTTTTGGAGCGTTTCACCGAGTTTTCACGGAGATGTGCCCTTTTTGAACTTAGGAAATATCACATATTATGCGTGGCCCAGTTTTCAGCTACCTTGACAACACCCTACTGCTTCACACCCATTGGCTGGCCCGACTCCACCCCCAAATGAAGCAGCACAGATCGGCAGGCTTCAGGCCTTAATTAAGCCTGGGTGTTAGTTCATTGCCCAGTGAAATTGGAATGATCCCAGTTGCATAATATGCATATATGTATAACCACGACGTATAATATACATGCACATAAGCCATACGCATGTTTTTGCTTTTGTATGTGTGCATCAGATTACTTTTTATTATTTTCAGCACCGAACGCAGCATTATACACCACCCAAATAAAGGGATGTGTTTACTGGTGTAAACTTTTTCAGACTTTGTCCCCTTACCCTTTATCATTTTGAACTGAAACTTGGTGGGAGACTTGGATTGCAAAGCAATTCTCCCTGTCGTTTACTAATACCCCACATGTTTTTATTAACTACTGCGTTTATACAATTGTCTTGCACAAATGTATTGGAAGAAGAACAAGAAACACTTTTTACTTGCAAATTCGAAGATTTTTCAAGTATATTAGTTGGCCTTGTCCGTTATTCTGTCTGTCTGTTTGTCTGTCTGTCTCTCATTCGCCTACAGGTCACAATTTTAAACCAATCTTCACGAAACTTCACCACATAGTAGAGTTAGCCATAAGGAAGAAGCCTATTTATTTTGAGGTCAAAGGTATCTTGAGGTCGAATTTCTAAAATTGTCATTTTTCATCCGATTGACTTGGAAATTGAACAGCATTTGCCTATCGAGTCACTAAATGAGGAAAGCAGCCATTTTAAGGTCAAAATGTCAAAAGTCAACTCGAGGCCAAATTTCTAAAATCATAAATTTTCATCTGAAAAATCGTCACTTTTCATCCTATTAACTTGGACATTAAACAGCAATTGCATAGTGCATCACTGAATTAGGAAACCAACTATTTTTGAGTTCAAAAGGTTAAAGGTCAACTCAAGGTCAAACTTCTAATGTCAATTTTCATCTGAAAAATTATCAATTTTAATCCAATTATTGGCCCGAGCTTTGATTAAGAACGTCAATTTTAATCTTAATGAAATGGACAATTTGATGTATCCATGGTAACTTTATTTTGGGGAGGGGTGGATTTTGCAAGTATCGTGCTCTGCATGACGTCTTCTTGTTTTCATGTTTATATTACACTTTTATTTTGCATCATGCTTTCAAGAGCCTTCATCGCACATTTCTCCAAATAACACGAGCCACTATTGCATGTGACATTCCATTGTGAATGTTCTACTGATTACAGAAAGCTTTTATCAGTTAAAATGTCACGTCATCTTGGGTTCGGAATGAATTACAAACTTTGTCTTAATGTCAGGTTAATAGAGAGCAGGAAGTGGGAGATTAAACTGAGATATCTTAACGAACACACTAACCAACACTGCCTCAACTTTCCATTGTCATTGTGACTTTTCCTCATTTCCATGCGGCCTTTTTGGTTCACGAGTTATCAAGTGACCACTATAATAATAATAATAACAAGTGAATCCTCTTGGATTGCGCTGAGGTTCGGGCATGGAATTTCTAGGAGGAAGTATAATTTGTATGCAATGAAAGTACATGTAATATGGGATCGAGTAAGATTTGACATATCCACTTTTGTTATTCCCGATTCCTCATTATTTCAGAGTACATAGGCATAATGAAGAATATGACAATAAAAATCAGTATACAGAATTATTTTATTTAATTAATGCAAAGGAATTGGAAAGTCCGCCACGAATTTTTAATATATCTCGCCATTTTCCCGTCTGTTATTTTAGGCGGTGTATGACCGACCGTGCAGCGATTTAAAAAAAATATATCTTGGCAATTTTTTCAACCGAGTCTAACACTATGTTAGCGACTGTTAAAAATGAAATGATATATCGAATTAGAATTGAAATAAACCTGTGTGAGGGAGAAAGACAGCACGGGCCTAACTAAGCAGGCCTCAAAGCTATGCGAGTTAATAAAATGGTGGATATTTGTTTATGAAGCCTCTCCCAGAAGTCCCCCAACACGAACCAATCAGGAACTGCCACGCCCACTTATATGATCTCAGAATTCCTGTGACAGGAATTAGCGTTACACTGGCTGGAAATCATTCGCTAGAGGCGCTTCCTCAGCGCCAATAATAATGCATTTATTTTATATAGCGCTTTTCAGGAAGCCCAAAGACGCTTTGACAGAGTGCAAAACATAATGCATAGCAAAACATAAAAACAATTGCAAAAAAAGAAGAATCAATAGGGAAATATTCAAAGCACAAAGGAGGGAGAAGGAGAGGAGATAGTCAGGGGTTAAATGCTGTGGGTTAAATGTTGAATGCAGTGTTGAACAGGTGGGTCTTGAGTGATGTTTTGAATGTGGTGAGTGAGGAGGAGTCTCTGATGGTGTGAGGTAGCGAGTTCCAGAGGGTGGGAGCAGTGATGGAGAAGGCCCTGTCCCCCCAGGATCTAAATTTGGTCCGGATGGGGGGGTCAGGAGGTTGGTACCAGCAGAGCGGAGGTTGCGGGTGGGAGTGTGTCTGGAGAGGAGGTCAGCCAGGTAGGATGGGGCCAGGTTATGGAGGGCTTTGTAGGTCAAGAGGAGGATTTTGTACTGGATTCTCTGGGAGATGGGGAGCCAGTGAAGCTTGTAAAGGACGGGGGTGATGTGGTCACGGGTCCGGGAATGGGTGAGTAGACGGGCAGCGGAGTTCTGAATGTATTGGAGTTTATTGGTGATTGTTGAGGGTGAACCATAAAGGAGGCTATTGCAGTAGTCCAGACGGGAAGTGATGAAGGCGTGGATGAAGGTTTCTGCAGCCACGGAGGAGAGGGATGGACACTATATTCGTCATGTGTGTGCCTCTGTCTGTGTGTGTGTCTGTCTGTCCGCCGCATAACTACCCGATGATATCATCCGATCTTGATGAAACTTGGGTGGGAGGTCGATATCATTATCGAGTTGTGTCCTGCCTAGAGTGGGCGTATCGCGCCCATTGTGGGCGGAGCCACGCCCGAAAAAGATGTCTTTTTAGGGGGTAATCGAGTTCAAGCTACATCTTCTCCGAGGGGTTTGGTGGAATCTCACAGGGGTTTCGATATTTGGTTAAGCCAATGTCATGTGTCTGGCCCCACGTAGCTCGATTTTTCATTTTCGCCCCAGGGCTAAATCACGAGATTTAGAAAAGTCGATTTTTGATGGTTTTATTACATTGTTCGTTTCCTGATTGGGTGAAATGTCGTACATGATCTTATATTATCGCATACATCATGAAATACAAGTTTCCCAACAAATTTTGGAATATTTAACCTTTGAAGGTCACAAAGGTCAAAGTTTCAAAGTTGTCGGAATCGAACCAAATTTTCGGTATTGTGTAGCTAACTGGTCTCATAACAGATAATACATTCCTATTTATATATTTTCAATGTCGGTTTTGACCTTTGTCATTGAATACCGCTCGCTCGTGAACCATAGTCGTCTCCTGACTGGTCACTCTCCTTTTCAGTTGTATCTTTTCTTTCTCTTTTCTTTTTATAGTCAGGGCCCTTAGGGATATTTTGGGGCCGTTTGGTTCCAATTCTTCCAAAAGCACCAAATTTGGCCCAGATGTTGCCCATGCCATACTCTTTCGATTTTTGACGGGCGCCAAGACGGGCGCCCCCCCCCCCCCCCGGGGGGCCCATATTGGCGAAATACTAAATGTCTGCCACCCGGATTAGAGGAAAATCAGTTAAATAACCAAAAGGGTTGGAATCATGTATGATACCACTTTTCAGGGGTTTTCGAGGTCGAGGAATCCAATTATGATGTTATTTTGATGATTCGAGGTCAAGGTCAACCCTCAAGGTCATCTTAAAAGTCATTTTTGAGTCAAACATGTCGGTTTTTGAGTTTTTTGTCACGATTTACGCGAGGTTCACCATGTTATGTTTCTGGGTTGGGTAATCGAACTCTGACCTTATTTTTGACAATTAGAGGAAATATTTACATGTCTATTTCCTAATTTTCAGGCATATGCAGTTCATCAGTCTAATTACAAAGGTACGGATTTTGATGTTTTATGAACTGTATGCCATATCCTTGTGTTTAATTTTTGTGCGATCATGATCCGGGTTCATGTATACATGATTGTATACATGTCATAAATATGACGTCATAGGTCATGTGACCTGGCGGCCATATTGGATTTTATGAAAACCTTAAAAATGGATCCCTGCCTTCATTTTTCGATCGATTCATTTTGAACTTTGACCACTTATAGTATGCCATGTGATTGGATGCATATCCTAATTATGACGTCATAGGTCAGGTGACATGGCGGGATGGACCGGTATGGTCCCCGGATCATACCGCCCTTGGCGCCCGTCCAAAATCGAAAGAGTATGGCATGGGCAACATCTGCGCCAAATTTGATGCTTTTGGAAGAATTTGATCCAAAATATCCCTAAGGGCCCTGACTATTACTCCCGCCAGGGAGTAATGCATTCGCGCGTGTGTGTGTGTGTGTGTGTGTGTGTGTGTGTGTGTGTGTGTGTGTGTGTGTGTGTGTGTGTGTGTGTGTGTGTGTGTGTGTGTGTGTGTGTGTGTGCGTTCGTGTGTTTGTGAATAAGATATCTGGAAAAGTTCTGAACGGATTTGGATGAAAGTTGGTGGGATGATTGCACTTGGGATAAGGAAGAATTGATTACTTTTTGGTGAAGCTCAGGAAATTATTCCGGATCAAGGAAGTTTTTTGGGGAATTTTATTTTCTGTTTTCCTTTAAAAAACATTTTCTCTGCAATAATTGGACCGATTGAGAGCAAATTTTTACCATAGGAGGGACTCGGTCTGCAGAATGTTGTAATGGTAATTATGACGTCACAGGTCACGTGGCTCGGCCGCCATATTGTTTTGAGTGAAAAACACTAAAATCCAATTTTCTCCAAAACGCCTGAACAGATCGAGGCCAAACTTTGCGGGCAGAATCGCATACCCAGGACGAACAAAAACGTCAGCGAGCATGACGTCATGCATCACATGGTTTCAGAGTTATGACGTTTTTAAGCACAAACATTTAAAACCTAGCTCCTCCCTCATTTGTGATCCAATCGAGGGGAAACATCACAAATCTGTTCAGCATATCGGTCTACTAAAATGCCCTTTTGGAATTTGCGATAGGTCACGTGGTTTGGCAGATATCGTTAATTAAACGCAAATAATAAAAACATTTATATCTCTTGAACCACTTCATTGATCGACGTGAAACTTCATTCTGTAGTAGAAGTCATGAAGGGTAACAAGTGTGCAAAATTTGAAGATGATTGGATGTACGGTCTGGAAGCTGGAAGTTGTTATTGCGTGAAGAAGAAGAGTCTTCGACTGTGGACGATTAATTTATTTATCACATGTACAGACCTGCAGGCATCGTTTGACACAATGTCCCGGGTTAATTTGAACCTCAAATAAAATTATAATTCCAGATTTGTCAATGGCTGAAGTATATTAACAAAGGAATGAAACAGATTTGGCAAAATTCGAACTTTTTTTTAAAAGATCGCATATTCACCCAGGGTTGTGAGAGGGTGAAGAAGAAGAAACTTCGCATGGGCTTCCCAGACCAAATAAATAATTCTGGCTCTGCGATTTTCAGGTTTATTTATCTATATATCTACATATCTGGGCAGTGTCTGTTGTCACTGAACTACTCCCTCAAACTTTTGTCAAATCATACTATTCCAACTTGGCCCATGGCGGGAGTGTGCGTTCTACTGAGTGGCGTTCTAGTTTTGACTATTTCTGCCATAATTACTCACTCAGAATAAACCAATGAGCATAAGGTTTTACCTTTAACCCCAGGTAATTGGATCAAGCAGGGTGGCCTAGAGGTATGCACACTCGCTCTCAGCTGTCTCGCCTCGGTTTGAATCTCGATCCAGGTATAAGTTGTTATCCAGGTGTTTCACAGGCAGAGTGATTCATAAATTTGTGTGACGTTATTCGGATGGACGTTTAACTGAGCGTCCCATCTGCCAGCATTGGTTGGTGGACGTTAAAGATCCCACGGTGTCCTTCACAAAGAGACTATTGCTGGCTCTATGGAGCAAATTCCAAATCCATAATACAGGAGGAACTGCATCAGCGGCACTGCCGGGCTTCCAGCAATGATGCAAACAGCAGCCACAGGCGACATGCAAGATGAAAATGAAATTGTATCAAGTTTCGACAAAGATCAAATCATGAACCATGCTCTATACAGGACATCGGTTCTGCTGAAGCAATTTTTATGCTTTCAGTTACAATTCTGGACAGGTTGCCACTCCCACGGAGGAAGAAATTTGGAATTTGTTCAGGCAGCAGGGTCCATCTGAGTGACGTCACATACATTGACGAATCACCGTGCCTGCAAGACACCAGGATGACAGTTTATATGATTCTACATGCTGCCCTGTCTTCTGGCAACCATTGAAATTTGTGGTTTAAAATACTGTGATACTGTTGTAGTATACTGCCTTGTTCTACGAGCTGAGCGCCCAGGGGTATTGCCCCTATGTATAAGATTGTCCATCTCGTTCTGACACCTGCAGTGCAGAGGGAAGCGTCACCGATGCCCACGGGTTTTACCTAAGCCCTGGAAATTTTCTCAGGCTGTTTATTACCTCCGCCACCAAAGGTGGATGGAGGTTATGTTTTCACCCGTGTCTGTCTGTTTGTCCGTTTGTGAACAAAATATCTCAAAAAGTTGTGAACGGATTCAGACGAAATTTGGCAGAAACATAGCGTATGCGACAAGGACGAAATGATTCGATTTTGGTGAAGATCCGGATTCGGATTCGGCTAGTATCATTTTTTGCGTGATTCTTCACCATTGGGAGATAGGGCCAAAAACGATACATAGCAGGATATCTCAAAATGTTGTGGACGGGTTTGGATGAAACTTGGTGGACAGATTGGGTGACTGACAAGGACCATTTAATTCGATTTTGGTGAAGATCTGAATATGGATTCGGATATGAGAATTATTTAATCTTATAAGTGATTCTTCACCATTGGGAGATAGGGCCAAAAACGATACATCGCAGGATATCTCCAAAAATTATGGATGGATGTGGACAAAACTTTTGGACAGGTTGTGTGAGTGACAAGGAAGAATCGATTCAATTTTGGTGAAGATCCGGATCCTGATCCAGCTAGGATAAATTTTAAGTGATTCTTCTCCATTGGGAGATACGGCCAAAAACGATATATAGCGGGATATCTCAAAAGGTTACGGATTGATTTTGACGAAACTTGTTGGTCACGTTGTGTGTCTGACAAGGACGATTCGATTCGATTTTGGTGAAGATCTGAATATGGATTCGGATATGAGAATTATTTAATTACTAAGTGACTTCACCATTGGAAGATGGGGCCAAAAACGATACATAACAGGATATCTCAAAAAAACATGGATGGATTTGGACGAAACTTATGGACAGGTTGTGTGAGTGACAAGGAAGAATCGATTCAATTTTGGTGAAGATCCGGATCCGGCTAGTAGAATTTTTTCAGTGATTCTTCACCATTGAGTTGTTTGGCCAACCAGACGGAGGTTTGCTCTCTACTGAGTGCCGTTCTAGTTTGTTCCTGTTTTTTCTGTTCATCAAACTTTTTGTGTGGAATCGGCTACAAGGCTGGAGGAAGCTTCCCATCTGGTCTTGCTCTGTCATGCTTTGTTGGTTGTATGAGGAAATGATGGAGATTGGAGAAGCTCCTTGATCAATCCCGGTAAATGTTATGTCAGTCATCCTGATTTCTACATGATCCTTTCTTGTTTGAAAAAAGTTTTTAAAATGCTCAGAATCAATGACAAGAAATCCTCGCAGAAGAAATACAATGGAGAAAGTCTCAATGGTGGACAATGCTTGAAAACATGGTCCGTACTTGGATTTGAACACAAATGATGATCTGCAATAGAATGGTCTGTTTGTGAATTTTTTATTTTATTAGAAGCAAATGTGCATCTCATGTTGGGATTCATTTTCTTTTTCGATTACCCTTTGTGTTACTTAAAATATTTATTTATTGGTGTTAATTTGTATACATATTCGAGGCTCGTGAAAGAGCTAGTACTAGTACACTGAACGGATCAGAATGCAACAGGACAAATTGAATTTGCTTTGGGTGATATAAATTTACAGTTATATGTTTAGCAAAACTTAAAATGAGAAAAAAAATCTGTTTTGCTGTACTAGCTCAAAGGTCTCTGCTGTGAAATAACCCGTTTGGATATTTTACGGCCCTCATGATTGAAGATGGCACAGCCCAGGATTAGAGGGTTGTAATCCAGTATCCGATAGATCAGTGGTAAGCATGTGACTGCTGAGGAATCTTTACAATCCTATGATTTGCTCCAAGCTCGGATATTTGCTTATTATTTGCTAACAACTCGCCTTGCTTTGAATAATATTTTGCACAATTAAAGCGTTAGTTCAGAGAGTTAGTATCATTGTAGGACTGGGGTCTTTTATCCCTGGAAAAGTAGTGGCAGCTGTTACGGATTCGTCACTTCCGCCTTTGTTGTTATTATATACTTGTAGGATTTTTAGTTTCAGGTAATTTTGTTGTTAAGATTTTTGTGTGAAATGGAGACGGCTTTAGTAAAAGGTAAAAATAAGTGTTTGTGGAGGAAAAAGGAAAACGCGGAAAAGAACTGGAAGGTGGAGGAGGAGGAGGAGAACGGCCATGATAGAGATACAGGCGTGAATTGGGTCGAGGCTGTGAGCGGACTTTTTTGATATTGGTCGTGAATGAGTTGAGGCTTCCCGGGAAAGGGATTGCCCGCGACATCGTCCTATATTGCGAGTGCAATTAAACCTGCGTCTCAGGGTTTATCACCAAGTGTGAGTCATCGTTGGAGAAATCAAGCACCTCCATTACCGGCCTCTACGCCATTTTGGTCTCGAAGAAGAAGAGGCTGTCCACTTGGTGCATCTTGTCGTGTCGTTGGGGTTTCCATATCGACCTCATTGTGTTGATTGTCGTTGGTTTCCATTTCTGCTCAATTCCCATATCGACATCTCACCTTGTAACTCCTCGTTCGCCTGCGTGCCGATACCTGCCTGTTCTCGTCGTTCTGCATGGCTTCAACTAGCGTGGAGATCCGTGCACGGACTTTGAGAAATGTTGCATTCCACTCACGTTTGGCGTGTCATGAGTTTATTGCTTTGAGAGCGTTGGGGAATGATGGTACCATCATATGTATTGTTCATTTGATACAAGTGACATTTTCATTGTACTTTCTGTAATAGTGTTATTATTGTGTATGTGAGAGTGCTGAATACAATTACTTGTTTTGTTCTTCAATTGCATTGGTGTGGTTTTACCATGGTTTATTAGAAAACGTAAAATAACGAATCTTTCTGCCGTGTTCCCGCTCCAGACTCTGAGGTGCACCGTAACCGGGGTTTGGGGAGGTAATACGTAACACAGCAGAAACAGTAGGTAGATTTAAACTGGAATTGGATGGGTACCTCGAAGCAATGGGGAGAGAATGGTACACGGGTATTTGCACAACTGATAAATAGTTTAGAGAATCACTACCTGTGTAGTGATTGTGATGTCTGTGAGTTTATTTCAACAAAAGGTGAATGTCCTGTCGAAGTTTGTTCACTGCTCACTCTGCAACCCTCTTTGTCCGTAAAAATAATGATTAAAAATAAAACCCTGCTGAGTCCCTGTACCCATCCCACTATTCTCCCCACTCCTACACCACCCCACTTAAACCCCATCAGGAATAGATTGTGCACAACAAAGCCTGGGCCTAATGTGTCTTTCATGACCACTAATATTTTTTCCAGTCGTTTCGTTTTAACAGCTACTCTGCAGTTTATGGATATCTATATTTTTTACAGGGTCAAAGATTCATGGAAGAGCTGGAACACAAATTGCATACGTACACTTGAAGATATACGTACAATAGACAACACTGGACTTGACTTCAAACACAGCCACGGAGCTTTTGGGGGTCACTTCCCAGAGCACTCTGGGTACCAGTAAAAATCTTCATTCCTAAAAGAACTTTAAAATTCCTCCTGATAACTGAACTTTGCTTTCATTTGGTGCAAACAACACAGGACTTTCAAAATGACGTACGAATCCTGACGAGACCTTTTGTGCATGCACTGTGTGCACAGTTTCAGTGACTCTGTTCCGCTCGCTGGGCACTTTTTACCTTATTGTTACTAGCCCGAAATCTGTGATTCAAATCATCTTTTTAACTTGATTTTCAGCATGGAGACCAAAAAGTTGCAATTCCACGATGGTTAACCATAATGGTTCTGTTTGTGAATGCTAATCAGACTCACGGAAATATAGGAATACGAGAAATATCTGTGGATGAGAGGTTGGGTTCGTACCATTTCCTGTTAATACAAGCTACCACTGGATATAATGCACACAAACACATACTATCTGGGATGCCTCTTCGTGGTGGTTGTACCCCTCATCGCAAGTCGGGGGCCCAGTCTTCCCCATTCTTCCCTGCTGCCTGGATTCATCAGGGCAGCGTGGTCATGATCAGAGTGCCAACAGCACCCCATGGACCAGCCCTTTCCTTTTGTCTCTCTCTGTCTCTGTCTCTTCTCTCTCTCTCACACTCTCACTCTCACTCTCTCACACTCTGTCGTGCCCCTGATTTTGTGAAGGCAGGGGCAAACCACCTGTATGTGGGGTATCTCTGGGTCGCTCCTGGGAGATCGGTCGACTGTCTCCATGCCACGGGCTTGTTCGAGGGAACTGCCCAGGGCTAAACAACAACAGCGAACACTTTTCCTTTTACCACTAGATGTAAAGATGTCGTATAATTTCTCTTTTGGCCCTGGAACCTCTCTTTCCCCCTCTAGTCTCCCACTTCCTTTATTATACGTTATATCTTTGGCTCTTACACGAGCCTTGATGTTGTATACAAAAATTAATGTATTTACAGCAGCCCTCACAACCCATAAACCTCCCATCCCACCCTTTCCCAAATATGATTAATAGTAAATATCATCATTTTGAACTTACCTGCACATTGACAAGCTCCACATATGACCTTCCCATCCATGTTAAGAAGTACCCAGACCAGATACGCTGATACGGTGTCTCCCTCTGGGATGTCTGCCTGAATGTTGGTAATGACGGCATCGTCTTTCCAATAACAGACATTCATTGAATAAATCACTAAGCCCACCATGTTCACATGATGTAATCCCACAAGGTTCAAAGTCCACTCACTGACAGGGATGATTGGGGAGGTCAGGTAGAACATGCCCGTCCACAGGCCTTGCACGGGCCCACGTATTTGGGAGTTTTTTTTTTTCTGAATGGGCTGCAAGACGACAACTTTCTGGACGAGTTAATCAGAAAGTTCTACAATTATTTTGTTCTGCATAGGTACACCACTTTCTCTCAGGTACTTTCCCAATTATTTTTGGCTTATTTTAGAAGCTTTGTGAGTCATTTTAGGTAACAATCCTCATCTGAAATTGCACAATACGTCCCCTGCCCTGATGAGCGCTAGGGGCAAGCATTCTGTGGCGGATTGTGCCATTTCGAGGCTTGTGCCACAGTAGCACCATTTCCTTTTTACTGTCGAATGGAGAGAAGATGCCTTATGTCTTTCTTTGCTTTGTGCAAACCAGTAGTTGTCTGCAAAACCTTGTTGGATTTGTTGTGATCTGTTTCATGGTCCAATAAGAGGGATAAAGTGCCTTTACCTATTAACTTGACAGCCTTGTATTAACACTGTACACCGGTTTCCTACCCAGCATTTCACTTTTCGCCAGCATCTCACACCTTGGCAAAACATATCGCATAATAAGCACAAATAATCAAACGATTAATTATATATTTATTATATACAATTGCAGCTGATATACAAGTACAAAGTCCACCTTATCTAACTTTCGCTCTCTTATAAGCTGGCTAATTTAGTAATGCAAATATGTTGTGTTCAGGTGCATAACATTCTGTGTTAAATGTACAATCTACAACACCATTTCTTCTAAGGCATAGTTTTGGCTTTCCAGCAGCCTGCAGGAGGAGATGAGGCATTTCTTTCCCATCGCAGGCATCTCGTAGCCGCAGTTTTCATTCCTGGAAAAAGACAAACGAAAATGAATCGCTGTTTTGTCAACACGGTCGCGGTGACACGTATTCTACGATTGAATGGTCTATCGTTAATTATTGAACTGAGAACCAGTAGTTGAGCTGACATTCAAGAACTCGCAGGTGTTTCCATGAACAGCATGTTTCCAGGCTGTCTCTCAACCCTTTTTTGCATTTGCAATCATCTGCCTCGGTTGTCATTCCTCCCAATTTCGAAGTGTCTAGTGGCTGTTGAGACCGATGATTAAACCAAAATATATTACAATGCAAAACAAAAACCGCAATTATTATATGAACATTGACATTACAAGTGACAACTAGAATGGCACTCAGTAGAGAGCAAACGCTCGCCTGGTTGGCCATACCACTCAATGGTGAAGAAGGACTTTAAAAATTCTACCAGCCGGATCCGGATTTTCACCAATATTGAATCGATTCTTCCTCGTCACACACACAACCTGTCCAACAAGTTTCGTCCAAATCCGTCCATAACTTTTTGAGATGTCCTGCTATTTATCGTTTTTGGCCGTATCTCCCAGTGGTGAAGAATCACTTTAAAAATTAAATTCTCATATCCGAATGCATATTCAGATCTTCACCAAAATCTAATCGATTCTTCCTTGTCGGACACCCAACCGGTCCACCAAGTTTCGTCCAAATCCGTCCACAACTTTTTCAGATATCCTGCTATGTATCGTTTTTGGCCGTATCTCCCAATGGTGAAGAATCACTTTAAAAAAAAAAATTCTCATATCCGAATCCGTATTCAGATAATCACCAAAATCGAATCTGTTTGTCCTTGTCGGACACCCAAACGGTCCACCACGTTTCGTCCCAATCCGTCCATAATTTTTTGAGATATCCTGCTAAGTATCGTTTTTGGCCATATCTCCCAATAGTGAAGAATCACTTAAGAAACTGTATAAGCCGGATCCGGATTTTCACCAATATTGAATCGATTCTTGCTTGTCACACGCCCAACCGGTCCACCAAGTTTCGTCCAAATCCATCAATAACTTTTTGAGATATCCTGCTAAGTATCGTTTTTGGCCATATCTCCCAATAGTGAAGAATCACTTAAGAAACTGTATAAGCCGGATCCGGATTTTCACCAATATTGAATCGATTCTTCCTTGTCACACGCACAACCGGTCCACCAAGTTTCTTACAAATCCGTCCACAACCTTTTGAGATATTTTGTTCACAAACGGACAGACAGACAGACAGACAGGGGTGAAAACATAACCTCCATTCATCTTTGATGGCGGAGGTAATTATTACGAGGGCCTTCAAATAGTTCTCGGAATGAGGGCTACACAATTATACATGTTCAACTTTTTAAAAAAACAAAAAACACGTTCTTGCTCGTCACATGTACTCGTGAACTGAAAAATAAATTACGATGGCGTTTCTGGGAATCGCCACCGTGTTCGGTGAGTTCACGAACACTGGCCATTTTTACAGAGATGTGTAATCACAGTCTAATAAATGCTGCGAAATGAAATTGTTTGAAGAAAGTTTCACCTTTCCGAAGAGCTAGCAGTTGGATGGGAATCGTGATTGGGGTCAGTGTGACCGACAGGTGGGAAATATCAATTGACACGTAAACCTGGATGGTTTACGGATGTGACGGACTCTGGATGTGACGTCCTCATAGTTACCAAAATTGAGAGAGAAGAAAGATGCAGGATGGAAGGGATTTGTGGTGCGAAGGATCAATGTGATCTCAGGGGTCTGGTGTGAAAGGGATGCCCTCTCCTCGGGTAGGGAAATGTAACTTTAACCTTAAATTTGTACATTCTTAGACACTTTA
This sequence comes from Myxine glutinosa, assembly GCF_964187855.1. NCBI lineage: Eukaryota > Metazoa > Chordata > Myxini > Myxiniformes > Myxinidae > Myxine > Myxine glutinosa. Next base: position 35,266,954 of record NC_136270.1, on the reverse strand, counting down.
ATGCAAAATCATTTTTACCTGCGTCACCAAAGGTAGATGGAGGTTATGTTTTCACCCCTGTCTGTCTGTCTGTCTGTGAACAAAATATCTCAGAAAGTTGTGGACGGATTCGGACGACATTTGCTAGAGAGGTCGTGTATGTGACAAGGACAAAACGATTCGATTTTGGTGAAGATCCGGATTCGGCAACGAGAATTTTTTAAGTGATTCTTCACCATTGGGAGATGCGGCCAAAAACGATACTTAGCAGGATATCTCAAAAAGTTATGGAGGATTTGGACGAAACCTGGTGGACCGTTTGGGTGTCTGACAAGGACCATTCGATTCGATTTTAGTGATCTGAATATGGATTTGGATATGAGAATTATTTAATTATCGAAGTGATTCTTCACCATTGGGAGATAGGGCCAAAAACGATACTTAGCAGGATATGTCAAAAAATTATAGACGGATTTGGACGAAACTTGGTGGACCGGTTGGGCGTGCGACAAGGAAGAATCGATTCGATTTTGGTGAAGATCTGAATATGGATTTGGATATGAGAATTATTTAATTATCTAAGTGATTCTTCACCATTGAGTGATAGGGCTAAAACCAACATTAAGAAGGATATGTCAAAAGGTTATGGACGGATTTGGACGAAACTTGGTGGACCGTTTGGGTGTCTGACAAAGAAGAATCAATTCGATTTTGGTGAAGATCCGGGTCCAGCTAGTAGAAGTTTTAAGTGATTCTTCACCATTGAGTGATATGGCCAAGCAGGTGGAGGTGTGCTCTCTACTGAGTGATGTTCTAGTTTCCTAATGAATTTACAGCCGTAGACAGACAGCTTGTCGCAACATGGAAACCTATCAAAAACTTTGACATATATCATTCTGTGAACGAAGTATTTTTCACTATTGTTGGGCAATAAAATCGGTATGGCTGTTCAAGTAGGCAAAAATCGGGAGGTTTGGCAACTGTGCGTACTGTGGACACCTGTGATGCAGCGACCGAATGTCGACTTCTCAAAATCCAGGAAAAGCGTAATTATGACGTCATCAATTACGTCGGGCAACGGGAGTCTTTTTGTGAATAGAAAAAGAATACATTCCACTGTATATGTAGAGCAAGACTTGCATCTGTCATTCGGCGGAAGAAGTATCACCTAAGGATCTCTTACATCCACCCACTCACTGCACACCCATTTGTAGGCCTCAAATTCAAATACAAAAAGGGTTTTGGAAAACACTGCAGGAAACGATATTCACAATAACTCATAAAACAAGCATCGATTACATACACAGGAGGCATTTGTTTATGATGATAGAAACTTATTTGTATAAGGTAAGCATTCCTCACCTGCGTGCGATTGGGTTAACGGGTGCAGGTTGCTGTGTCATCGTGTCGAGAACCCACGACGGACCATTTTCCATCGAAAACGGTCTTGACAGAGGATGGCCGGCCACCGCGGGTCCATTGTGAACCAGTCTCGGGTCGAAGACCCTCGCCGTTTGCTCCTGAGGCTGCGGCACCTGAAGCAGACCCGTGAGTTCGTGGATGTACCGAATGCTGAGGCGCAGGGTCTGAATCTTGCTGAGACTCTGGTTGGGCGCGGCGAGGCGTGGAGGAAGGTGCTGGCGCAACCATTGCATGGTCTTGGTGAGCTTCTGCATCCGAAGCTTCTCGCGCTCGTTTTTGATGCTGCGCTGGCGAACCATTCCTCGGACCCGCCAAGGTACGCGCCTGCATGCAAAGGACCGTGAGGACATCGTTAAACTTCATGAACCTCTACCCACCCATAAACGGTCATCCTGGTGCTTCACAATACATGTGATTCCGAAAGGAACCCCATGGCAGCACTAATTGTTGGTGGATGTTGAAGATCCCACGGGGTCTTTTGCAATGAGTAGGTGGGCTATGGACGGCACTCCAAAACAAATTACAAAGTCCTGCCGAAATCGGTTCCTGTCGAACATCAGGTAGATTCCTGAAAATCTGAATACCAAAAAAAACAACGACCTTCACCGGCGAACCCAATGAAAAGGTGGGAATAATTGGGGCCGTTCAAATAAGTAGTGCATTGTAATCATGTCCATGCAAAGCCAACTACCTTTGAGTAATCGATCCATCGTATCATTTATATTTATCTGCTCCACCAAAGATCTGTCTGTTTGTGAACAGGATATCTCAAAAAGTGGTGGACAGATTCGGACGATATTTGGTGGAGAGGTTGGGTGTGTGACAAGGACGATTCGATTCGATTTTGGTGAAGATCTGAATATGGATTCGGATATGATAGTTATTTAATTTTTGAAGTGATTCTTCACCATTGGGAGATGGGGCCAAAAACGATACATAGCAGGATATCTCAAAAGGTTATGGATGGATTTGGACGAAATTTGTTGGACAGGTTGTGTGTGTGACAAGGAAGAATCTATTCGATTTTGGTGAAGATCTGAATATGGATTCGGATATGGGAATTATTTAATTATTTAAGTGATTCTTCACCATTGGGAGATCGGGCCAAAAACGATACATAGCAGGATATCTCAAAAAGTTGTGGACCGATTCGGACGATATTTGGTGGAGAGGTTGTGTGTGTGACAAGGAAGAATGCATTCGAGTTTGGTGAAGATCTGAATATGGATTCGGATATGAGAAGTATTTAATTATTTAAGTGATTCTTCACCATTGGGAGATCGGGCCAAAAACGATACATAGCAGGATATCTCAAAAAGTTGTGGACCGATTCGGACGATATTTGGTGGAGAGGTTGTGTGTGTGACAAGGAAGAATGCATTCGAGTTTGGTGAAGATCTGAATATGGTTTCGGATATGAGAAGTATTTAATTATTTAAGTGATTCTTCACTATTGGGAGATCAGGCCAAAAACGATACATAGCAGGATATCTCAAAAGGTTATGGATGGATTTGGACGAAACTTGGTGGATAGGTTGGATGTGTGACAAGACCGAATCAATTGGATTTTGGTGGAGATCCGGATCCGGCTAGAAGAATTTTTTAAGTGATTCTTCACCATTGGGAGATCGGGCCAAAAACGATACATAGCAGGATATCTCAAAAAGTTGTGGACCGATTCGGACGATATTTCGTGGAGAGGTTGTGTGTGTGACAAGGAAGAATGCATTCGAGTTTGGTGAAGATCTGAATATGGATTCGGATATGAGAAGTATTTAATTATTTAAGTGATTCTTCACCATTGGGAGATCGGGCCAAAAACGATACATAGCAGGATATCTCAAAAGGTTATGGATGGATTTGGACGAAATTTGTTGGACAGGTTGTGTGTGTGACAAGGAAGAATCTATTCGATTTTGGTGAAGATCTGAATATGGATTCGGATATGGGAATTATTTAATTATTTAAGTGATTCTTCACCATTGGGAGATCGGGCCAAAAACGATACATAGCAGGATATCTCCAAAAGTGGTGGACAGATTCGGACGATATTTGGTGGACAGGTTGTGTGTGTGACAAGGAAGAATCTATTCGATTTTGGTGAAGATCTGAATATGGATTCGGATATGGGAATTATTTAATTATTTAAGTGATTCTTCACCATTGGGAGATCGGGCCAAAAACGATACATAGCAGGATATCTCAAAAAGTTGTGGACCGATTCGGACGATATTTGGTGGAGAGGTTGTGTGTGTGACAAGGAAGAATGCATTCGAGTTTGGTGAAGATCTGAATATGGATTCGGATATGAGAAGTATTTAATTATTTAAGTGATTCTTCACCATTGGGAGATCGGGCCAAAAACGATACATAGCAGGATATCTCAAAAAGTTGTGGACCGATTCGGACGATATTTGGTGGAGAGGTTGTGTGTGTGACAAGGAAGAATGCATTCGAGTTTGGTGAAGATCTGAATATGGTTTCGGATATGAGAAGTATTTAATTATTTAAGTGATTCTTCACTATTGGGAGATCAGGCCAAAAACGATACATAGCAGGATATCTCAAATAGTTGTGGACGGATTTGGACGAAACTTGTTGGACAGCTTGTGTGTGTGACTAGGACGATTCGATTCAATTTTGGTGAAGATCCGAATATGGATTCGGATATGAGAATTATTTAATTTTTTAAGTGATGCTTCACCATTGGGAGATGGGGCCAAAAACGATACATAGCAGGATATCTCAAAAGGTTATGGATGGATTTGGACGAAACTTGGTGGATAGGTTGGATGTGTGACAAGACCGAATCAATTGGATTTTGGTGGAGATCCGGATCCGGCTAGAAGAATTTTTTAAGTGATTCTTCACCATTGAGTGTTATGGCCAACCAGGTGGAGGTATGCTCTCTACTGAGTGATGTTCTTGTTGAAAATGCATTTCCCAACATAATTGTCAGGTCAAAATGAAATCAATGGAGATTTTATTACATCAGTTACACAAAGACACGCATAGTGTAAGCAGTATACAATAAATTGTCCATGTTAAAAATACCTGTGTAAATACCACTGGTGGACCGAAACGAGTTGAGGAGCACTCGTCTACAGGTGTGCACACTCGTCTACGGGTATGCACACTCGTCTATAGGTATGCACACTCGTCCACGTGTATGCACACTCGTCTGCAGGTATGCACACTCGTCTACGGGTATGCACACTCGTCTACCGGTATGCACACACGTCTACGGGTATGCACACTCGTCTACGCGTATGCACACTCGTCTACCGGTACGCACACTCGTCTACAGGTGTGCACACTCGTCTACGGGTATGCACACGCACCTCTGAGCCATCTAGCCTGGGCTCGAATCTCGACCCAGCTATAAACTGTCATCCTTACGTTTCGCACGCAGGTCGAAGCATCGATTTGTTTGCCGTCCGTCCCTCGGAGGGATGTCAAACGGGCATCCCGTGCGGATGTCAAACATCAGGCAGCATTAGTCGGTGGACGTTAAACATCCCACGGTGTGTCCTTCAAGAGGAAAAGGTGAGCTATCGCGGGCATGTGGAAGCATCTGAAGATGAGTGTATCTGATGAAAACGAAAGATTATGTTCCAGATTTTGGTGAAGGTGTAACTACTAAACTCCTTCGTGTGGTCATTGGTGTCTTCCTCAACTTCCACTGTGGATGCAAGTGTTGTTCCAGCTTACCTGTGAGCCTCTATAGTTTGATGCTGCGAAGTCTCCTGCAGGTTCTGATGCTCGGTGTAACAGCCATAGAATCGTTGATAGAGACTTGGGCAGGAATCGGGTGATGGCGACGATGTCGGGGAGGTCGTGTCATCGGGCGAGCAGGAGTCAAGGTTGTCGGACATCGTACCGGAATCCTGCTGCCAGAAGTGATTCCCCGTCATATTCTGAACGTCCAAGGATCTGACGGTGTTGCTGAGCACCGCCGGCATTTTGTCTTCATTCTTCATTTCTTTCTTTATGTATCTCAGTAGCTGTCGTGTCTGGGAAGCTGATGCCATCTCTCGGAGACCACCTGTCGTAGTCTTCCTGCAGGACCAGGAGAGCGCCGAGTCGAGGTTGCAGGTGTACCTGCGCTCGGGACACTTTTCCAGTGGTTCAATTACAGGAGGCTAATCCAGCTTTGGCTTTTAAAGCGGCTCATCTGCCCGCACCTTGTACGTCACAGATGCACATCAAAGCTTTTTCACATGTCGCTGCTAATTACACTCGAGCATATGTCGGGGGGTCTTGCCACTGGACTGCTGTGCTGGCAGGGACGTGCAATACCGAGGCCCCTAATTGAAAGGAGGATGGCCACCTTGGGTTCAATGCGACTCGGGCTTTGCTCGATGCAATCTGATCCCATCACAATTCCAGTTGATTGTGTTCCTATAACCGCAACCGAGTTAACCTTCTCTTTTGCCAAACGCTGGATGGGCAGACACACACACACACACACACACACACACACACACACACACACACACACACACACACACACACACACATCGTCATAACAGGTAGCAGGGTGGGCGGCCACTTATTAATCTGTCAACCTGGTCTTGATTTCATTGTCATTGATAATCCAAGCAATTTTCATGTTTTTCCAACCTCGAGCTCTAAAACACGTTAATTAGCGACGTCACTTTCCCCCTGGCATATTTACTCCCGCCAGGGAGTAACGCATTCGATCGTGTCCGTCCGTGCGTGTGTTCGTGTGTTTGTGAACAAGATATCTGGAAAAGTTCTGAACGGATTTGGATGAAGGTTGGTGGGATGATTGCCCCTGGGATAAGGAAGAATTGATTAGTTTTTGGTGAAGCTCAGGATATTATTCCGGATCCAGGAATTTTTTGGGGAATTTTTTTTTCTGTTTTACTGCATTAAAGCTTTTATTTTATTCTTATTCTTAAATGATGTTTTCCTCCTCTAATTCCGAGATATATCAAAATAAATTCTCTGACAGTTAGGGCCTACTTTCTTTTTCATTTATTGTTTTGGGGAGAGAAGATGTTAAACAAAACGTATTATTCCAACTAAACCCACGGCGGGAGTATGCGCGCTACTGAGTGGCGTTCTAGTTGTGCTTGTGAACAAGGTATCTCAAAAAGTCGCGGACGGATTCGGACGAAATTTGGTGGAGAGGTTGGGTGTGTGACAAGGACGAATCGATTCGATTTTGGTGAAGATCTGAATATGGATTCGGATATGATAATTATTTAATTTTTTAAGTGATTCTTCACCATTGGGAGATGGGGCCAAAACCGATACATAGCAGGATATCTCAAAAGATTATGGATGGATTTGGACGAAATTTGTTGGACAGGTTGTGTGTGTGACGAGGCTGAATCGATTCGATTTTGGTGAAGATCTGAATATGGATTCGGATATGAGAATTATTTAAATTTTTCAGTGATTCTTCACCATTGGGAGATGGGGCCAAAACCGATACATAGCAGGATATCTCAAAAGGTTATGGATGGATTTGGACGAAATTTGTTGGACAGGTTGTGTGTGTGACAAGGATGAATCGATTCGATTTTGGATCCGAGGATTTTTTAATTATTGAATTGATTCTTCACCATTGAGTGATAGAGCCAAAACGATATATAGCATGATATTTCCAAAAGTTGTGGACGACATGACAAAATTTGGTGGAGGAGTTGGGTAGATGACAAGAACAAGCCAATCAGAATTTGATTCGGGTCCGAATCCAGATCTGTCCTATCAGTGGGATGCAAAACCTAAACTGTTCAGCCTTGCGGAGGTATCTGCTCCACCGAGTGCAGTTCTAGCTTGAGATTATAATAGCAGGAACTCTTGGTATAAGAAAGTGATATTGATAGAGTTTATTCATAGTTGCTCTTCAACCACAATATTTTGCAATTTGTCGAAGAAAATTCTTTCAAACTGTATGACTTTACTTGACACATCAGTAACCGAATTAATACATGAGCCTCTGAGCAGTGGTAGCTTGGGTTTGAGTCTCAGGCCCCAGTTGGAAGGCCTGAATGTGTGTGCAGTCCCTTGGGTAGATGTTAAACTGGCGTCTCATCTGCCGGCATTGGTTCATGGACGTAAAAGCTTGGCGAACTAGAACGGCACTCAGTAGAGAGGAAACCTCCGCCTGGTTGGTCATATCACTCAATGGTGAAGAATCACTTAAAACATTCTACTAGCCGGATCCGGATCTTCACCAAAATCTAATCATTACCTTCGCCGCCAAAGGTAATAATAGGAGAGCTATCGCTGGCAGAACAAATTCCTCCTCTTGCGCGGGGCACTACATCAGCACCCCGGCAAATGATGCTACCCACAACCATGTGCTCCATATGAAAGAAGAAGATGTACCAAATTCATGCAACTCGTCGATTTCAAACTCTAACCTGGTTGTGACATCAGTAACCTCATAATTCATATCTCCTTTTCTTCATGTGCAGTGCCCTGGCACAATACGGTACACACCAGGAAATTTAACACAGGAGTAGGCCACTTAGCCCATCATTCCACTGTGCTCCATCAAAACCACATGAATTCAATATCCATTAATTTATTCTGCTTTCTTTTATACCAGGGGGTTTTATAGAGGGTTTCTGTCGTACCAGAAATTTAGGCATTTTGCAATATGGACAACTTTTACGATAGGGATATGGTGTAAAATTCCATACGTCAGGAACTATATCTATGCCAAATGGAAGAGTCGGAATGGGCTGCGCAGATTCTTCCCTAGGCACCATTGACTCCTGACATGAACGCCATGGAGCAGATCTGCGGAAAAGCCAAATTCTGCCAAAGTTGGTAATAAAACATCTACTCTGGATTAAGATTTCAAACAGGCTCAAGCACTCAGTGTGTTATGCTAAAGAATATGCCAGGAGATACCAGTACTTGGAGTCCATTTAATTGTTGTTTCGTATGCAGCCTGTGGCTGCTGGTAGCATCATTTCTCTGGAAGCACGTTTGTGCCGCTGATGCAGTGCCCCAATTACCAGAGAGCTGGTACTCAATTTGTCGACCTTGGAAGGATGACAGGCTGAGTCAATCCCCCTGGCGTTAATTCAGCGATCGATCGGGATTCGAACTCAGGATCCTATGATCCCAAGCCGGCACCCGAACCGCTAACCATAGGATCCCAAGCCAGCACCCGAACCGCTAAGCCTAGGATCCCAAGCCAGCTCCCTAATCGCTAACCCTAGGATCCCAAGCCAGCACCCGAACCGCTAAGCATAGGATCCCAAGCCAGCACCCTAATCGCTAACCCTAGGATCCCAAGCCAGCACCCGAACCGCTAAGCATAGGATCCCAAGCCAGCACCCGAACCGCTAAGCGTAGGATCCCAAGCCAGCTCCCTAATCGCTAACCCTAGGATCCCAAGCCAGCACCCGAACCGCTAAGCCTAGGATCCCAAGCCAGCACCCTAATCGCTAACCATAGGATCCCAAGCCAGCACCCGAACCACTAAGCCTAGGATCCCAAGCCAGCACCACCAGAACCGCGAGGCCTGAGATCCCAAGCCAGCACCCGAACCGCTAAGCCTCGGATCCCAAGCCAGCACCCTAACCGCTAAGCCTCGGATCCCAAGCCAGCACCCGAACCGCTAAGCTTGGGATCCAAAGCCAGCACCCGAACCGCTAAGCCTGGGTTCCCAAGCCAGCACCCTAACCGCTAAGCCTAGGATCCCAAGCCAGCACCCTAACCGCTAAGCCTAGGATCCCAAGCCAGCACCCGAACCGCTAAGCCTGGGATCCCAAGCCAGCACCCGAACCGCTAAGCCTGGGATCCCAAGTCAGCACCCGAACCGCTAAGCCTAGGATCCCAAGCCAGCACCACCCTAACCGCTAAGCCTAGGATCCCAAGCCAGCACCCGAACCGCTAAGCCTGGGATCCTAAGCCAGCACCCAAACCGCTAAGCCTGGGATCCCAAGCCAGCACCCGAACCGCTAAGCCTAGGATCCCAAGCCAGCACACTAACCACTAAGCCTGGGATCCCAAGCCAGCACACTAACCGCTAAGCCTTGGATCCCACGCCAGCATCCTAACCGCTAAGTCTGGGATCCCAAGCCAGCACACTAACCGCTAAGCCTTGGATCCCACGCCAGCACCCTAACCACTAAGCCTAGGATCCCAAGCCAGCACCCGAACCGCTAAGCCTGGGATCCCAAGCCAGCACCCGAACCGCTAAGCCTGGGATCCCAAGCCAGCACCCGAACCGCTAAGCCTGGGATCCCAAGTCAGCATCCGAACCGCTAAGCCTAGGATCCCAAGCCAGCACCACCCTAACCGTTAAGCCTGGGATCCCAAGCCAGCACACTAACCGCTAAGCCTTGGATCCCACGCCAGCACCCTAACCACTAAGCCTAGGATCCCAAGCCAGCACCCGAACCGCTAAGCCTGGGATCCCAAGCCAGCACCCGAACCGCTAAGCCTGGGATCCCAATAATTGGAAAAATAATTATTTATAATTTGAAATAAATTATAATAATTGGAAAAATATGTCTTTACATATCTTAACTAGATGGTATTCATAGAATACTTACCCTGCGCAGTCAACTTGTTGCGTGCCAACTCTTCTGTTTTTGAACATTTTTTTTCTTTGATCCAATATGGCTGCCAGACCAGGTGAGTGAAGGCATCATAAATTTATATTCTCTAATATAATTGTTGCATAGATCACGCTCAATACATTCCAAACTGATCAGATTAAGCGTTGTCCCTGTCGAATTATGACGTCATAATTATGGTACCAATGACGTCATCGTTAACAACACCTATTCCCCATATGGAGTTCTTTACAATGAGGCATGTTTAAATTTTCTCCATGCAGCGGTTTTGGAGATATAGAGGTGCCACATTTTTTAGTTTTTCAAAGATGGCGCTTGTACCACATGACCTATGATGTCATGATTATCATTAAAATATTCTACAGGAGGAGGCCCTCCTATGATGAAAATTTCGTGTCCATCAGAACAACAGTTGTTGACAAAAAAAATCACAATGATCGGATAAGTGTTGTATTTGACTTATTATGACGTCATAACGAAGGCACCGATTACATCATCATTAACATATCTTATTCCCCATGGGGAGTACTTGACAATGAGCCAAGTCTCATTTTTTTTCCATGGAGTGGTTTCACAGAAATAGAGGTGCGAAGTTTTTCCAAGATGGCGCCTATACCACGTGACCTATGGCGTCATAATAATCATTAAAATATTCTACAGGAGGAGGCCCTCCTATGATGAAAATTTCATGTCAATCGGACCAACGGTTGCCGAGAAAATGAATTTTTAAAATGCAGATACGTTTGTGTTGGATCCTTGGTCCGATTTGTTCACGGCATTAAAATGCGAATTAGCAACGTCTGCGAATCTAAGGTCTGCGAATTAGCAACGCAGACCTTCGAACAAAACATCACCAACGACCAAGAGCTAGTGAGCAACAGCCGCCTCAGCTCTGGTCATCTCATGACACTCATTCAACTCTGCCTCAAATCGATGTACTTTGTATTCGACAGCACCATATATCATTGTTTTGTTTGGAATTCACATGTTGTAATTCACATGTAATTCATGTTGGGAATCCACACGTTATAATTTAAATGTTGGGAAAACGGCAGTGACGTCATGGGAAACGGAAGTGATGGTTGGTTTTGCAGAGTGCGAGGAGATGTGAGGGCTCCGTGTTGCAAGTTACTGATTAAACTGTTGATGTTACAAGTAAGTGTGTTTCGTCTGATTGCTGGATACAACATTTGGTGACGAAGATGGCTGATATTTCGTCACCTCCACCTGCACCGTTCATGCCGGTCCCAGACGAGCCCACAGTACAATGACGGCGATGGTATCGGTCGTTCAAAACTTACTTAATTGCGCTGGATTTACAAGACCCGGCCGCCCCACGTAAGCGAGCCATTCTTATACACTGATTGGGTACGGAAGACCAGCGGATTTTCTCTACTTTTGAACCGGCAAACGACACGTTCCAAGCAGCTGTTGATGCACTTTCTGCACATTTCGGGTCTCGGCAGAGTCTTCTCAATCGCTTTCAGTTTCGTGGTCGATCTCAGCGGCCGGATGAGTCAATGATCCAATTTGTGTCTGCACTAAGAGAGCTAGTACAGCACTGCAAATTCGGAGCACTGCAGGACGAGTTAACAAGGGAACAGCTCATTGGAAAAACGTCTTGTGTGCAGCTGAGAGGACAACGCAGTGGACAGGGGTCACGCACCACAGGGCCTGAGCCTGTTGTTAGAATCTGATGATTTATCATTGGGGAAAGCAGTGGATATAGCAAAGCAAATTGAAGCAGCATTAGCAGCAGCGTGTACACTGGCAGACACCTCCACAGCGCCAGCTTTGGCTACTACAACACAAGTGCCTGTACAAAAAGTACAAAATACCGCCCGACGTTGCACAAACTGTGGATCATTCAAACATGCGCAATCATTACTGTCTTTCCCTCGTGGTCCCCCTGTGCTGTCTTTCCCTCGTGGTCCCCCTGTACTGTCTTTCCCTCACGGTCCCCCTGTGCTGTCTTTCCCTCGTGGTCCCCCTGTGCTGTCTTTCCCTCGTGGTTGTCAGCTCTTTCACGAGCCTCGATTCAGTATCCAAAAAAAAAAAAAAAATTCAAACATGCAGCCCGGTCCCCGGAATGCCCTGCAAATGGCCAACGCTGTAGGAATTGCCAAAAACTGCACCACTTTGCCGGGTGGTGCCACTCTTCACCCGTACTATCGGCTACCGCATCAGACACAGCAACTTCATCACGAGTCGCAATCAACTCAGTGTCCCAGCCAGTTACTTCATTTAAAACATGTGGATGTTATGTGAATGACATTTTAAATCCGCTTCTGGTTGATACAGGCGCCAAAGTTTCGATTCTGAATAAGGCAACTTATGACAAAAAATTTTCACACATTCCCCTGAAACAGACTTCAGTGGCTCTGTCGGATTATAGCAATACCAACATTACTGTGCTTGGCATGGTCAGCCAATCGGTGCGGCACAAAAACCACACTGCTTCTCCTTCAGTTTTCTACATCACCACAACAGGTGCTAATCTGATGGGGCTGGACTTATTCCACAGTCTTCACTTTCGGCTGGCTGATTCCTGTGGTGCAGACGTCCTACAGGTCACGACCACCTGGCAACACATGTTTCCTGCATTGTTTACAGGCCTGGAGTGCATCTCCGACTTTGTACACCAGCCTACAGTTAACTCTGCTGTTGCACCAGTCATTCAACCCCGGCGGAGGGTGCCTCTGTCCCTTCGGGACCAGGTCAAGGCCAAACCACAGCGCCTCTTTGACGCTGACGTCATCAAATCCATCAATGCGTCCCCGTGGATTTCAAACCTGGTCGCTGCATGGAAAAAATCTGGGGAGCTGCGACTGTGTGTAGACCTCTGGACAGTCAACAAAGCCATCATTCCGGATAAATATCCCCTTCCCACCGCAGAAGAACTCACCACACATTTCTATGGCCTCACTGTTTTCAGCAAACTCGATTTAAAGCAAGGTTACTTACAAGTGCCCCTGGCACCAGTCAACAGAGACCTCACAGCCTTTGTCATGCACATGGGGGTTTTCCGTTACAAGCGCATGCATTTCGGCCTTTGCTCAGCTCCTAGCTGTTTTCAGAAAATAATATCTCTTCTCCTAGCCGGCAAACCTGGGGTGTCAATCTACTTGGATGATATTGTGCTGCATGGTGTCACCCAGCCTCAACATGATGCTCGACTACAACAGGTTCTTCGTCAGCTCTTTGCCCATCACGTCACACTCAACGCTGCAAAATGTCTCCTCGGGGTTCCAGAGATAGAGTTTGTGGGGTACAATCTCTCAAGGCAAGGAATCACTCCTATCTTATCACATGTTGACGCCATCCATACCCTTCCGGAGCCGCAGTCAGTATCTCAACTGGCCTCCTTCCTGGGTATGGCCACATATTACCTCTGCTTCCTGCCACAGTTAGCCTCTACTGCAGTCCCACTATGCCACCTACTCAAAAAGGATGTACCTTGAGAATGTACCACGGCTTGTAGTTGCACTGTACAGATGCTTAAGCATCAGCTCACTTCTTCCCCCACGCCAGCGCCCTTCAGTCTCACAGCATCCATGATGGTTACCTCTGATGCCTCCGGAGTGGCACTGCGTGCTGTATTGTCACAGCTTCATGATGGTGTTGAGAAACCAGTGGCGTTTGCTTCCCATTCCCTCACTCCGGCTGAACAAAAGTATTCGGTGGGTGAGAGGGAAGCATTGGTATGAATTTGGGCATGCGAGCGCTGGCATCTTTACCTCTATGGCAGAGCCTTCACAATGCGAACTGCCCATCAAGCTCTCACAGCACTTTTGACTACCAGTGGCTCAGGACATAAACCACTATGGCTACTCAGGTGGGAAGACCGTTTTAATCAGTACAATTTTACGTTAGCATTCACACCGGGCTGCCAGAACACAGTTGCAGACCTTCTGCCAAGAGCAGTGGTTTTGCCATCAACGGTTCAGCAGGTAACAGACACCGAACCTGATCTAGTGCAACTGCTTCAGACACCCCTGTCCACTACCGTCTCCATTGAATCGCTGAGAAAAGGGTCCCAGGATGACGCTCTGTTTACCACGTTCCGTACCTCCGTATCACAGGGGGGTGGCTGTCCAACGTGGAAGGGGAGCTGTTACCCTACTACAGAGTGAAGGCAGAATTATCCTGCTGGGAGTATGTTTGTATTGCCAGGGGTCACTGTACCTTGACTCCAGCGTCTCTTAGAGCCCAGGTTTTGTGAATGGCACATGAGGGACACCTTGGAGTAGTGAAAGTTAAACAGCGCTGCAGGGACATTGTCTGGTGGCCCACCATCGATCACGACATTGAACTGATGGTCAAGGATTGCACTGCATGTCTTCTCAGCGGAAAATCCTCTCCACCAACTCCGGCCCCTCTATCCTCGGTGCAGTGGCCATCCGCACCTTGGAACACCTCCAGGTGGGCCTCTGTGAAGAACTGCATGGTGCACCAGCCCATGCCCGTTACCTTATCTTGGTGTATGACCTCCATTTCAAGTGGCCTGAAGCTTTGCCGCTCAGGTCAGTCACCACTCAATCGGTTATTCAAAGGCTTGATTCATTGTTTGCCCAGTGGGGTCTCCCGGATATCATTACCACAGACAACGGGCCCCAATTCATTTCCGCTGACTTTACAACTTACCTGGCAGAGAGAGCTATCAAACACATTAGAACAGCCGTATACCATCCTCAAGCTGATGGAGGTGTGGAGTGCCTCAACCAGACGCTAAAGAACGGCATCCGTGCCCACATCGCCAACTACACAGTTGCAGGTAGGGACTCAGCAGCAGCGTATGAAGTTGAGGTTTGACCAGTCCAAAAGGGCCAGACCACCGACATTACAGGAGCTCGACTGGGTGCGTGTTTGGCTGCCTCGGCGTCGCAACAAGCTACAGCCTCCATGGTCAGACCCATTGCAAATCATTAAGAGATTGGGAGCAGCCACCTATCGCCTGCACGATGGATCAAGATGGCATGCGAATCGCTTGAGAAAGGTTCCTGTATCACCAGTCGGGCAAGGACAGGGGAGCATTTCCCGTCTTCTTTCCTGGCAGTAGCCAACAGTGATTGACAACGGGCTTTCAGACACACCTGCACCTCCAAGGGTTCCTCAGTTGTTCAGCGACCTCAAAGGGCTAAAGCTACAGCCCACATGGATTAAGGATTATGTGGTTGGCTAATTGTTTTTAAAAAGGGGAGGGAAATGTTATGTTTGGAATTCACATGTTGTAATTCACATGTAATTAATGTTGGGAATTCACACGTTATAATTAATATATTGGGAAAACGGCAGTGACGTCATGGTAAACGGAAGTGTCGGTTGGTTTTGCAGAGTGGGAGGAGCTGAGAGGACTCGGGGGTTTGTGTGGCCTAATGGCATTCTGTGCCGTGTTGCCAGTTACTGATAAACTGTTGATGTTACAACCAAGTACGTTTCGCGTGAGTGCTGGATACAACAATCATCAACATGAAGGAACCCTGATGGGCTCACCCATCTCAGCGCTCATCGCCGAATTGTTGATGCAACGCTTTGAAGATCTAACACTACATGGTGAGCCTTCTCCAAGGTTGTGGCTGCGGTACGTTGACGACACATTCGTGATCATAAAGAAGGCGGATGTTGAGTTTCCAAACAAAGATAAATTCAACATGGCCAGCAATACAATTCACATGTGATGTATAACAAGCTGGGTCTCTGCCATTCCTGGATGTACATCTTTCCAGGGACGGAAACGGAAAGCTACACACATAGGTGTACCGTAAACCTACTATCACAGACAAAGTATTGGATTACCATAGTGGCCATCCCACCTGCCACAAAAGAAGTTGTGTTCACAGCTTAGTATATCGTGCAAAAACACACTGCAGTGACCATGAACAATGCCGGATGGAAATGCTGCACCTTACTCAACTACTGCGAGGAAACAACTACCCAAATGCATTTATCAAATCTTGTCACAGGAAATCCAACTACGGCAACAACAATCCAACCACACCTCCACACACGGTGGCACTTCTATACATACAACACGCTTCTGAAACCACAAGCCACATACGTGATTACAAAATCAATACACCCACAAACCACAAACATCCTTACGAGCACAGCTGTCAAAGCCAAAAGACCAGGTGAACAAATTTGACAGAAAGCCCGCTTGGAGTTTGCAAAAAAAGCACCTAAAGGACTCTCAGACTGTGAGAAACAAGATTCTGTGGGCTTTCATGTGTCTTTCACTGAGGAGAGGCCTCCGTCTGGCCACTCTGCCATAAAGCCCAGATCGGTGGGGTGTTGCAGTGCTGGTTGTCCTTCTGGAAGTTTCTCCCATCTCCACACAGGATCTCTGGAGCTCAGCCAGAGTGACCATCGGGTTCTTGGTCACCTCTCTTACCAAGGCCCTTCTCCCCCGATTGCTCAGTTTGGCCGGGCAGCCAGCTCTAGGAAGAGTCCTGGTTGTTCCAAACTTCTTCCATTTAAGAATTATGGAGGCCACTGTGCTCTTGGGAACCTTCAATGCAGCAGAGATTTTTTTTGTCGGCTTCCCCAGATTTGTGCCTCGACACAATCCTGTCTCGGAGCTCTGCAGGCAGTTCCATCGACCTCGTGGCTTGGTTTTTGCTCTGATATGCATCGTCAGCTGTGAGACCTTATATAGACAGGTGTGTGCCTTTCCAAATCATGTCCAATCAATTGAATTTACCACAGGTGGACTCCAATCAAGGTGTAGAAACATCTCAAAGATGATAAAGAGAAATGGGAGGCACCTGAGCTAATTGTCAAGTGTCATAGCAAAGGGTATGAATACTTACGTCAATGTGATATTTCAGTTTTTTCTTTTTAATAAATTTGCAAAACTTTCTAAAATCCTGTTTTCTCTTTGTCATTATGGGGTATTGAGTGTAGATTGATGAGGGAAAAGATGAATTTAAACGATTTCAGCATAAGGCTGCAACATAACAAAATGTGAAAAAAGTGAAGGGGTCTGAATACTTTCTGAATGCACTGTATGTCCTGGACTGTGTTCCATAACCAAGCAGCTTGTAGATCACTCGCCAAGTGGCGTAAGCACTCAAGCAAGCACTCCATTTGAATCCATTGTTAAGGAACAGCAGGCAAGACAAGCGATAGCAAGCTGCTTGGTCACTGAACACACCCCGGATGTATGCACCACTCGCCTCTGAGCTATCTAGCCTTGGTTGGAATCTCAACCCAGGTATAAACTGCCATGCTGGTGTTTTGCATGCAGGCCGAGGCATCAATGTGTGTTTGGCGTAGCCTCCCTCAGTTGGACGTTAACCTGGAGGATCCGTCTGCCTGCAAATGGTTATTGGTCTATACACAAAGAATTAAGTTAAGCACCCCCCCCCCGTTTTTTTACAACCTCGCACATTACAAGTTTGTTGTCGTCAAAACAGTGTAATATACCCATGATATTGCTATATTTTCTGGAGAAGTGATATTATGGTCACATAAAAACATAACAATCATGCCGTTTTCAATATTTTATTCTGAATAATTTAAGGTGAATTTTTTTGGGAATTTTAGGCATATTTTCACCTCAATTTAAGTATGGAGCTATAGGTCCATCACGGACAGTGTGGATGACGTTTAGGTTTTGTAACGTACAGTCATTGTTCTGAGAAGACCTCTAGCGATCTTTGCGTCAATAACGTGTGTAGGACCCACGTGATCGGATCACTGACTCAACCCTACGTCTCATAGACCCTGTAAGCCGTCGTATGCGTTGCTGTGGCAGGTTGTTCCATTCCCGATGTAATGCACGTTCCAATTCATCCAGATTGGCTATTGGAGGGACCATCTTCGCAATGTGTCGTCCCAACATGTCCCAAACGTGCTCGAGGGGGTTCAGGTCAGGACTGTACGCAGGCCAGGGGATGGTTGTCACAGCACCTTGCTCCAGCAAGGCTCGGACGCGTCTCGCACGGTGAGGCCTGGCGTTGTCATCCATGAAGATGGGATTGACGCAAAGATCGCTAGAGGTCTTCTCAGAACAATGACTGTACGTTAGAAAACATAAACGTCATCCACACTGTCCGTGATGGACCTATAGCTCCATACTTAAATTGAGGTGAAAATATGCCTAAAATTCCCAAAAAATTTCACCTTAAATTATTCAGAATAAAATATTGAAAACGGCATGATTGTTATGTTTTTATGTGACCATAATATCACTTCTCCAGAAAATATAGCAATATCATGGGTATATTACACTGTTTTGACGACAACAAACTTGTAATGTGCGAGGTTGTAAAAAAACGGGGGGGGTGCTTAACTTAATTCTTTGTGTATATATTAAATATCCCACTGCGTTTTTCACAAAGACGATGTGAGTTATCAATGTCACCCAAGTCAAATTACACATTCCTGTCACTTTCAGTGACAAAACAAAAAACAATATAGCCTATTTTACTCCAGGGGGTTTGGAAAAATTGGGAAATTGGAAAAACAATATAGCCTATTTTACTCCAGGGGGTTTGGAAAAATTGGAAAAACAATATAGCCTATTTTACTCCAGGGGGTTTGGAAAAATTGGGAAATTGGAAAAACAATATAGCCTATTTTACTCCAGGGGGTTTGGAAAAATTGGGAAATTGGAAAAACAATATAGCCTATTTTACTCCAGGGGGTTTGGAAAAATTGGAAAAACAATATAGCCGATTTTACTCCAGGGGGTTTGGGAAATTGGAAAAACAATATAGCCTAATTTACTCCAGGGGGTTTGGGAAAATTGGAAAAACAATATAGCCTATTTTACTCCAGGGGGTTTGGAAAAATTGGGAAATTGGAAAAACAATATAGCCTATTTTACTCCAGGGGGTTTGGGAAAATTGGAAAAACAATATAGCCTATTTTACTCCAGGGGGTTTGGGAAAATTGGAAAAACAATATAGCCTATTTTACTCCAGAGGGTTTGGAAAATTGGAAAATTGGAAAAACAATATAGCCTATTTTACTCCAGGGGGTTTGGAAAAATTGGGAAATTGGAAAAACAATATCGCCTATTTTACTCCAGGGGGTTGGAAAAATTGGAAAATTGGAAAAACAATATAGCCTATTTTACTCCAGGGGGTTTGGAAAATTGGAAAAACAATATCGCCTATTTTACTCCAGGGGGTTTGGAAAAATTGGAAAATTGGAAAAACAATATAGCCTATTTTACTCCAGGGGGTTTGGGAAATTGGAAAATTGGAAAAACAATATCGCCTATTTTACTCCAGGGGGTTTGGAAAAATTGGGAAATTGGAAAAACAATATAGCCTATTTTACTCCAGGGGGTTTGGAAAAATTGGGAAATTGGAAAAACAATATAGCCTATTTTACTCCAGGGGGTTTGGAAAAATTGGGAAATTGGAAAAACAATATAGCCTATTTTACTCCAGGGGGTTTGGAAAAATTGGAAAAACAATATAGCCTATTTTACTCCAGGGGGTTTGGGAAAATTGGAAAAACAATATAGCCTATTTTACTCCAGGGGGTTTGGAAAAATTGGGAAATTGGAAAAACAATATCGCCTATTTTACTCCAGGGGGTTGGAAAAATTGGAAAATTGGAAAAACAATATAGCCTATTTTACTCCAGGGGGTTTGGGAAATTGGAAAAACAATATCGCCTATTTTACTCCAGGGGGTTTGGAAAAATTGGAAAATTGGAAAAACAATATAGCCTATTTTACTCCAGGGGGTTTGGGAAATTGGAAAATTGGAAAAACAATATCGCCTATTTTACTCCAGGGGGTTTGGAAAAATTGGGAAATTGGAAAAACAATATAGCCTATTTTACTCCAGGGGGTTTGGAAAAATTGGGAAATTGGAAAAACAATATAGCCTATTTTACTCCAGGGGGTTTGGTAAAATTGGGAAATTGGAAAAACAATATAGCCTATTTTACTCCAGGGGGTTTGGAAAAATTGGAAAAACAATATAGCCTATTTTACTCCAGGGGGTTTGGGAAAATTGGAAAAACAATATAGCCTATTTTACTCCAGGGGGTTTGGAAAAATTGGGAAATTGGAAAAACAATATCGCCTATTTTACTCCAGGGGGTTGGAAAAATTGGAAAATTGGAAAAACAATATAGCCTATTTTACTCCAGGGGGTTTGGGAAATTGGAAAAACAATATCGCCTATTTTACTCCAGGGGGTTTGGAAAAATTGGAAAATTGGAAAAACAATATAGCCTATTTTACTCCAGGGGGTTTGGGAAATTGGAAAATTGGAAAAACAATATCGCCTATTTTACTCCAGGGGGTTTGGAAAAATTGGGAAATTGGAAAAACAATATAGCCTATTTTACTCCAGGGGGTTTGGAAAAATTGGGAAATTGGAAAAACAATATCGCCTATTTTACTCCAGGGGGTTGGAAAAATTGGAAAATTGGAAAAACAATATAGCCTATTTTACTCCAGGTGGTCCCAGGATTACTACCCAAAATTTCGTTGCGATCGGTTCAGCCGTTTTTGGTTCATATGTATATACCTGGGAACAGACAGACGGACAGACATTTGGTGAATTATAGTAAGATGTAGTAAATTTCAGCCTCAAACTAAAGATAGAAGATTCCCTGTGCACGCATCTTCATATGAGGATTCGGATGGTTAATGCAAATCACGCCATTTTTGATTTAACAGTGGATGAAAATTTTCCATGTTTCACTTGGCCAAATCAAAAATAAATTGAATAAAATGAAAATGTCCAAATAGAGATCAAGCTACTTTCTGATTCCAGGTGTGAAGCAATATTTGACGGTGTTAAAAGCTGCCCACTACCACACTCATGGTGTACGCACTACTTTGCAAGAGATTTCCAGCTACACCTGAAGATGCAATCACCTGTTCAGAAGTAGAAATCCTGGCAAAAAGAACTGGAATCCTTTCACCAGTTGGCTTAAGGGTTTTCAAAATGGAGCATTCTCGGTGCCCAAATTATCCTCCTTTTTTCTCGGATAAAGTTTCCCGAAAGCACATTATCTTGTCATATCTTTGTTCTCCAGGTACTTTGAAGGATTGTCTTTGAACTCCTGACAGCTTCTATTTATAGCTTGTTTGTTGTAATATTTCCTGGCATCTCGTCCAAAATCCCAGGTATGTTCTTCTTTGTCAATCCAGTTGCTCCGACTATAACACAGGCACAATGTCAGCATTCCCAAGCTTCCAGGGATCTCTTCACTTTGTTTTTCAGGTCCCAGTACTTGAACATTTTTTCTAATTTCCACATTATTTTAGGCCAGTCACGGGTCACTGACATCTCAATTTGCGATGCTGTCATTTCCTATTTACATTTGATCACCATGTCCGGTCACAATATCTTGTTTTCAATGTTCACGCAAGATGGAGGAATGGGCAAGTCATATGTGAGCACAATATGCCAATGGATTACTTTGTACATGCTGTTATGCCTTTGTGTATACAATTGTTCTGACATTTAGTTTCTTGCATCATGAGAAGATTCGTGCTTTCGCCTTCAACTTTGCAGAACTTGCACTTGTCCGCCCGCATGCCTTGTCCGCCCGCATGTCCTTTATCTTGGGAATTTATGATTCTCAACCTCAATTATAATGCTATCCCAATAATGAATGACACTATTTCCAATTTTCTATCTGCTTTAGCACTACACGTGGTCTTCATGATCGATTTTTGTCTACAATGGTGAGACGGTGATGTGGATTTGTAGATGGTGATACTACCTTCATGATTAATGTAAATTGACAGGTTCACAAGGTGACACTGTCCTCTGAAGGCTGAACAAGTGGTGTCGCACTCTACGAGGGTTCACTCCGACAAACGCAGGACTTTGCCTTTTGATGTCCAACGTGCTGGAAACTTGTTTGTTTTGAACTTTTTCTTCGCTACACTGAAGCAGTGCTCTGACACTTAAGGTGACAGGGACAGACTTTCTCAGACCGGCACAAGAAAAGGGCATTGAGATCAAAGGTGGACATGTGTCTGTCGGGAAATACGAACAGCGGGGGAGTTACTGGACAAACCTTTTTTGATGAACGTATATGAATACACAAGGACACCATGACAAAAATTGGCCATTTGATCCAGAGCGTACAGTTTGCATCAATGTTTCTCCATTTTATTAAACTTGCATTTCACATTTACCAAAAAATTATTGACACCTCGTGATTTGAGTCTGAAGGTTTCCTTTAATAAAATATATTCATATATATATATATATATATATATATATATATATATATATATATATATATATATATATATATATATATATATATATATATATATATATATATATACATATATACTGTATATATATATATACTGTATGTATATATATATATATATATATATATATATATATATATATATATATATATATATATATATATATATATATATATATTTATATATATATATATATTCATATCTATTCATATATTATATTATATATATACACAAAGAATTAAGTTAAGCACCCCTACACAACGAATTAAGGTAAGCACCCCCTAATATATATTCTTTGTGTATATGTATACATTGGCATATATTCTAAGGTATGTGAGATCAAATAATGATTGGTATGACATTAGCAATTATCCATTGATGAAATGCAGATGAGTGCACTCATCTGTGACGCCCATCGCTCGTGCAGCACGTGTTATCATCCACGTGGTCGTGATTTTCTGTAAAGGTCGCTAGAGGTCTTCTCAGAACAATGACTGTACGTTAGAAAACATAAACGTCATCCACACTGTCCGTGATGGACCTATAGCTCCATACTTAAATTGAGGTGAAAATATGCCTAAAATTCCCAAAAAATTTCACCTTAAATTATTCAGAATAAAATATTGAAAACGGCATGATTGTTATGTTTTTATGTGACCATAATATCACTTCTCCAGAAAATATAGCAATATCATGGGTATATTACACTGTTTTGAGGACAACAAACTTGTAATGTGCGAGGTTGTAAAAAAACGGGGGGGGGTGCTTAACTTAATTCTTTGTGTATATATATATATATATATATATATATTCATATCTATTCATATATATATATATATATATATATATATATATATATTCATATATACGAGTATATATATATATTCATATATATTCATATATATTTATATATATATATATATTGTTACGTGGTCCCCTCGGTGAATACCTGGTCTCGGTGACCCCCGGACCGTGAGAGGAACTTCGCCAGAAAGTTGTATTATATATGCGCTTTCGCCACGCAATCCATATGAATTCCACCCAAGAGAAAACTGATGTTCAAGGATATATTTCAATGGTAATGACACCATACAATTTCAATGATACAACCACGGAGATTTTCCCCGAGCAATCAATAGCAAACAACCATCAACAATTCCCAATCCACAATCAATCCCCTATATGATTAAGATGGCCATCTTATATATGTGTGTTCACTTCGGTACTCACGACCCCCTTTTGGTCTCTGCCCCTCACAATGTCTCTGGGCCCCTCCTGACCAAGATACTGGTCGGCGTCGCCGCACTCGGGCGGTTGAACGAACCCCGGGTGGACGTTTTTCCACCGGGCAGGTATCGTACCAGGCACCGTGGCTGCAGCCCCTCGTGGCCACGCGAAGCGGGTACGGTAGAGCAAGCCAAAAGCCCCACGCCGCTTGCAAGGCGCGTTAGGCCCCAACGTGCGACCCGCACGCGTCTGTTTAGACGGTGCCGCGAACGGTGCCAGACGCGGGGTCGATGCACGGCCCCACGTCAACTTGACGTCTCCACCGGGCAGGTACCGTCCCGGTAACTCCTCTCGCCAGACGGGCTTCGGAACGCCGCTTTTCCACGCAGCGCAAGGTCGATCCCCTTTTTCGTCGGAGCGGGGCGAGGAAGAAGAATAACCGTCGCTTTTCTTCCTCGTGTCTTTTTCTCTTCCGTTTCCGGTCACTTCCGTTTCCGGCCACTTTTTCAGAAGGGCTCCTGACCCTCCAACCACAACAACCCTTAATCTACTACACACGGATAAGCAAAGACCTGAATGGTAATTCACATACATTCACATAAATATGTAACAATATATATATTCATATATATATATTCATATATATTCATATATATATTCATATATATTCATATATATGAATATATATATATATATGAATATATATATATATATCTATTCATATATATTCATACATATATATTCATATATATATATATATATATATTCATATATATATATTCATATATATTCATATATATATATATATATATATATATATATTCATATATATTCATATATATATATATATTCATATATATATATATATATCTATTCATATATATTCATATATATATATATATACGTATATATATATATATTCATATATATTCATATGCACTGTATTCATATATATTCATATCTATATATTCATATATATTCATATATATATAATGTATACACCTCTTTATGACAAATACTTCCTTGCAAATATATTTAAGAAAAATAAACATTGGCATCATTTGGATTTATTGAGAGTATTTCCCTCCTAAAACTTTTTACCCACAACTCATATATTCCATTCATCCTTCAAGTCGCTGATATAGGTTCAGGGAGCCGTACAATCATTTCATCTTTTCCAAGCTGCCAGCATCGATAATTTGTTGATTAATTATCAAATAACACCAGCGACGAGACATCATGTGGACCCAAAGAATGGAGAAGAGGAGTTCGGGGTAGGGTGCGGTTGTCTTAATGAACTGCGGCACCCCATTCTGCAGGCTTGCTTCGCACGGTGCTGTTATGTCGGGAAGCGGAGGGAAGTTTTCCTTTCTCACCTCAACACGATGGAGTAACTCTTCCTGAACACGGTGCTGCGGAAACTCTTTAAGGATACACGTCTAATGCCACAATGCTTTGCGATCGTTTGTGTATAATGATAGAACCCTGTTCACTCTCACTTTGCTGTTGTTTACATAATGATGCTTTCACAATTGATCTCCAAGACAAACATCACTTAATCAATGTAGAATATGTAAACAATTGGACCATTTATTAATAGACCTTTGTTTGTAATGTAGGTATTCTTTGTAACAATGACAGACCTATATACCTGTCCAATCTGCATGGATTTGACCTATTTCGGACTGACCACCAAACACAGGTCCTTCATTGATTCGTTTGGGTTTTAATGCAGAAATGATTCATTTTGGAATTGCAGAACACGAATAAGTTTTGTATCGTAACATGGAACGATCCGTTTGTGATTATTTTGCAGTTTATTTATTTATTTATTTTTTCATAACAAGGCATAAATATGTTTGTGATTATATAGTATGAATTAATTATTAGGATTACAAAGCAAGAATAATTTGTTTTTGGAGTTGCCCGTTGCGGCGTACCATGGTACCTGTATTGCATTTGTAGTAAGTGCGACAGCATAGATTATCGTGCTGGCCAGAAGGGAAGTCAAACGGTGCAACTGAACAGTTGTTAGATCCGTTGGAAAGGGCGAGGAGATGTTCGGATTGGGGGAAGGGGGAGGGACTTGGAAACACGTGCAAGACAAGTCGGCGCAGCCCGAGACCTTTTGAAGGGAGACATGA
Organism: Myxine glutinosa; assembly: GCF_964187855.1. Classification (NCBI taxonomy): domain Eukaryota; kingdom Metazoa; phylum Chordata; class Myxini; order Myxiniformes; family Myxinidae; genus Myxine; species Myxine glutinosa. Next base: position 35,241,401 of record NC_136270.1, on the reverse strand, counting down.
ACAGTTGTCCTTAGGTGCAGAGACTCCTCCTGACATATGTTCTCCCGTGATTTCGCACTGTGCCGAAGGCCTTTGATGTGTTATGGAGGAAGGAGCAGCAAGGCTACCTCACGGTGACCGAGATGCATTGCCTGGTTAACGAGCAGATAATCAGTCCGGTTAACTAGAAGCTTCTGGAAGCCACCAGATGGGATTTCACAGCCAGAAAACAGAAACTACTGAAACTACTGAAGGCAATTTAATGTTTGCATCACACAAAAGCCGCTGCACAGATGTTTTTCTGCAGAGGTGATCTTTTCAGTTATCCGTTCATTCCTCTTCCGGAAACTTCCATCCCGGTAAAACAAATGATGCTGTTGATGAATAATTCCACATCATTTTTTATTCTTATAATACTGAGTTCATTTAAACATAGTAGGCCTGTAGATAACACAATACCAACCAATTATTGTGCTCAACTAAATGATAAAGTAATAATTAAAATAATAAAAACAGGGAAAAAACAATCCGATCATGAAAATAGCAAACTCTTCCATCTCTGTGCATCATAAACCACTAGAATAAATATGTGTTAAAAGGCCAACTAGCCTAATGTAGGCCTACACTGTGAGTGCGGCACACATGAGTGCACATGGACATCTGGAGAACCGGGGAAAAAAATGTCCTGGGAAGTATTTATTCATAATCTTTTTTTAAAATAGTTTTCCAATTTCACTCACGATGGCGACACAGAATACTTTATCCTTAAGTTGAGACAGTAAACGAGAAAGTGAGGCGAAGATGGGAGCTGGAAAGACGCTGCGAGATAAGCCGAAGCATGGCGCTGCACACAGTCATACTCCGTCATGGCTGCCACATCGAAGGCCAAACGAGTGGTTGTTTGGGAGTGGTTGCTAACCTCAACCCAATTAATCCTAATTTTGTGAAATTTGCGACAATGAAACGGATGCTGTCGTTGAATTTGAAACAAAACTTTACTCAGATCATCTCCACATGTAAAAATGATAATGAATAAAGTAACTGGCGGAGAGATGGCAATCCGACTGCCAGATTGAAAACAGGGTTTTGAGTGTTTGAGAAACTCGGACACAGAAGGCCATTTGGTCCACCATGCCTGTGCTTTACCTATAACAATGAAAATCACAATTTTTTTGGGGTAACGCCTGCTAAGCTTCTGCTAGGCCATCGCCGAGTGTTACGTACGTGCTCGTCTCTAAGCTGTCGAGCCTGGATTTGAATCCCGACACAGCTATAAACTGCCAACCCCGGTGTTTCACAGGTGGAGTGATTCATCAATGTGTGTTCCGTCCCTCAGATGTACGATAAACTGGGCGTCCCGTCTGCTGGCATTATTTGGTGGACGTTAAAGATCCCCACGGTGTCCTTCGTGAAGAGCAGGCGAGCTATCGCCAGCACCATGAAAAAATTCCAAATTCCTGCCCTGACTTTCTGTGTGAGTGGCGACCCATCCAGGATTGTAACCCGAGCAAAAGAAACTGTTTCTACAGAACTAACCCGAACCCGAACCCGAACCCTAACCCGAACCCGAACCCTAACCCTAACCCTAACCCTAACCCGAACCCTAACCCTAACCCTAACCCTAACCCTAACCCTAACCCTAACCCTAACCCTAACCCGAACCCTAACCCGAACCCTAACAACTTTCTGCTCCCAAAGAACATTTGACGCTTCAGTTTAAAATACGGAACAGTAATCTGACTCAGTGATTAATTAGATATAAAAACAATTTTGCTGAATGGCTGATTTAAAGAAGGTCGAATGGCTATTCTCAGCAATGTAAAAGCAACATGAAAAAATATATAATATATTCTGAGCTTTTCAAAGTAATTACATCAGGAAGTAATTAGTAATCTTCATGGGACAATCTAATGAATGACATTATTTCGATTTTTTTTCTGATTTTTTAATACTCCAGCAGCTGTGTGGTGACCCTTAGTGATTGTTACTGGGAGGCTCCAAAGGATGTTGCTGACCTAATTGACACCTACTACTCCTAGAGCTGAAGTGGCCATTAATAAATTAATAAATCACTTTAACATATATTGGATGAACCATAATTAAACAAACGGAGCAGAGACAAAGCACATCTATGGGCCATATACATATTATATGTGTAGTTGGATTTGTGAAGAGTGGGAATTGAAAATAAAGGGAAGTGGGGGATATATATAATATGTACATAATAAGTAGATAATGCTTAAATTAATGTTATATAAATATTATATAATCAATATTAGCTCGAGGGGAGCATATGAATGAAGAAGGGGGCGGTGGGAGTTGAGAGAAGAGATGGACGGGGAATGTACGAGGAAGAGATGGGTATTATTTATATATATATATATATATATATATATATATATATATATATATATATATATATATATATATATATATATATATATATATATATATATATATATATATACAGTATATATATATATATATATATAATATGTACATAATAAGTAGATTCATGCTTCAAACAATATTGCATTTTTAAAACCCCTGTTAATAAATACAATTACAAGAGAACTGATAACTGTTGTTAGTCACTTGACCATCAAATTAAATGAATGAAACACACCAACGTAATCCTAGAAGAGGAAAAGGAAAATACTGCAGTGTTGGGTTTATGTAAGAAAATTGTACGACGCACATCACAGTGTTTGATATAAAATTCGGGCCTAACCCAGCAAGTGAGAAAAGAATGTGGAAGATGTAGCAGGTGGATAAACCTGCCCTGACAGAGCCATCTCGTGTTCCAACTCTATAAGTTCAGCTCGGTCCAAGAGCTCAAATCCTTCGAGTTCTTGTTCTTGCTCCAGCTCCTCAAGCTGAGTCGTTTCCAGCTGCTTATGGAGTCCCTTTTGGGTTCTGAGGATGTCAATGGATGCTTCCGCTTCTTCTTTGAACTCTGATTCAAGCTTCTCGTGTTCCTGGTTATTCAGCGGCTCCAAAGCTGAATAACGCGACTCCGTGCTTGGTTCTGCTTGGCTTTGGAGGTCAATGCTGACCTCACTGGCCTCCATTACTTCCCATAGGGCTGAGTTGATCATCACAGAAACGTTGACATCTTGTGCCACCAAAGGCACGTCAGAACTGGAGCAGCTCAAATGCCTGGGTTTATTCTCAAACTCTGGCTCTACTGTAGGTTTCTCATGTTTTACAGGGGCAGTTCTGCATTCTTCAAGATAGAGATCTTGGACATGTTTTGAGAAAAGGTGATCTCCCGTAGCCTTGCGGCCAATGTTTGCCACTAGGGCAGTGATCTGAGTATAAGGTGACATTTTTTGAGGGCTTTCGTCATCTCGTGGTTCTGCCATCAGAGCACCCTGACGCTGAACGTCAATAATTTTCAGGGACTGCTCCTCTGGCTTTGGTGATCCGGTGATGGATCCAGGCACTGTGGAGGCATAACCACTGGAATAGAGGCTGTACTCGAAGCTTGGAAGTGCAGTAACGCCTCCATCGTGGACAGTGGTCTGTTGACAGGTGTGGTCGTGCTTGTTTTTCAATCTGCGTCCCATTTCCAACATTTCGAGATCTTCTGAGTTCCCCGTAGCATTCCCAATATCAGGAGAGATAGCTTCACTTTCCTGGTTGGAACCTGGTGGTGTGTAATGAAAAAACAAACAAACCCAAAATAATCTGCTATAGTTGTTCGTCAACCAATCAGGTAATCCACAGTTTGAATAGAATGTACACATAAACTCGAGATATATTTCACGACATAACATTTGTGACAACAATTGCAGGAATATCTTTGAGGATATTTGTTACCCTGCGCACGTGAAGCAAAAAGCGGGGTTAAGCAATTGGTTCGTGTCCATCCGTCCGTCCATCTTATCAGTTCGTGATCGTCAGTTTATGATCGAGGAACAACTTATTTAAATTGAATGTTATATTTTGAACACGAATCGGAAGACATGTTTGCCGTTTTACCGTGTATTGACTCTGAATTTCTCCCGATCGCACATCCGCGGAGAGGAGTGAGATGATATTTCTATTCTCTGACTGCCTGACATTCAAACAAAATTGAAATTTATTCGAAACAGGAAACTTACTGTTTTTAAGGATGTTATAAAGGACACAAACAACAGAAATGATGAAACAATGCAACGTGATAGATTGGGTGATGTAATAGCCACTGCGTCAATAGCAGGTAAAACCTGGAATTAATTTATTTATATGACTTTTACAATCTTTATTTTATTTAAATTTAATTATATACAGTACTTGAAACTTGAAGACTGGAGTACACAAATGGCCTTCTTAATAGTTCCAAAAACCTCCAGTTTTGCTGTACGTCAATTTAAATAAAGGTTCAACGGGGGTGGTAAACAAGGGTGCTGTCCTATTTCGCTTCAATAGCACGAAACTTTGGGATTTTTTTTTTTTTAATCATTAAAATCATTGTTTTATTAAGAAGTAGTACCACTGCGCGAGTTGTCGTGTTATATGAAGTCTCTAGTTCATATCGGTTTCATCTATCTATAATTCCAGTAATCTCTGTGTGTGTGTCTGTGTGTGTGTCTGTGTGTGTGTCTGTGTGTATGCGACCGCTGTTTCTCGACAACTACCGGTCCGATATACTTGAAACTTGCCAGGTATATTGCTGGGGACCCGAGGATGTGCCTTTTCAAGGTTTTAAATTAATCGGACAAGTAGTTACCGAGCTATGGCGATTTCTTTACCAAACTCCGCAAGCCGTTCGCTTTGGACCAAACCATTTCATGTAAATAGAGGGGGGGGGGGATATAATTTTAGATATATATATAGTACGGGCATGCCCTAGTTAAATATAATGGATGCAAAACAAGAGAGCAACCAGAGATTGCAGACCCTCACCAGGACATTTTTAGTGTTTTTTAAAGACTTTTGTGCGAAAACAAATATGGCGGCCGAACCATGTGACTATTGATGTCATCATTATTTATTTATTTTCTCCACCAATTTATCCATAGATGACGCTCAAGAAATTGAAGCTCAAGGCCTTAACCACTCGACCAATCAGCCAGTTCGTACCTGCATCATGATGTATTAAATTCCTTCCTAAACATTATCTTATCTTCCCACATCCAAAACCTTGATCTTTTCTACCCCCGCTAATTCACCCCAGATCCACTTTTTAGAAATAGCAACTCCTTTCCTGGAAATCCTTGCAGTGTCCATGTGTTTTATACTTCTCCCACCCCCCCCCCCCCTTCCCACATCACCTACCCCCAAGTCCTCTCCCTCCCACAGATCTCCCGATGTCCCTGCTCCAAATGTTGTGTTTGTGTGCTTCCCCTTCTCTCCCCATCTTGTCTACCGCTCCCCTTATTATATGTTTTATGTGTCTGTTTGATTTTTTTTTGTGTGTGATTAATGTTAGTTCTTTCACGAGCCTCGATCTTGTATACAAAAAAAATACAAAAAAAAACATGGTGCAACTAATTTTTTGGACATTTGCTCATATAATTATTCAGGATGGTAAAACATTCCTCAGCCTTTTGTAGTGTTTGTGGGTTGTCGTGTCGTAGTTGGGTAGTAAGAAGTAAATAGTTTGCACACTACCTTTTGTGTTGATGTGTGTATCTGGAAGAAACGTCTGTGTTGGAATGTCGCGATCTGCCTCTGGCAACGTCATCATTTCATTCTTGATCACAGACTCGTGTTTGATTGATCCTCTGTTCGTATTGTGCTGAACACTGCAGGAAAAAAAAACCACACATCCTCCAATAAACTAGATCAGAAAAATAATCGGGTAAAACCGAGGTACAGAGAAAATATAGGTACAATCATAGGAAAGACTAGCAGAGAGTACCCGGCTTTGCACGGGAGTGGGAGGAGGAGGGGAGGGGGAAGAGGAGGGGAGGGGAACGGGGGGGAGGGGGGGAGGGGGAAGCGGGGAGGAGGAGGGGAGGGGGAAGAGGAGGGGGAGGGGAATGGGGGGGAGGGGGAAGGGGGGGAGGGGGGGAGGGGAAGGGGGGAGGGAAGGGTGCAGGGGTGCCCAGGGGAAGAAGGGCCCCTCCCCTCCCCCCTCCTCCCCCTTTCCCCTCCCCCCCTCCCATCCCCTTCCCCCTCGTTCCCCTCCCCTTCTCTTCCCCCTCCCCTCCTCCTCCCCCTTCACACCAGGGGGGTTGACTCAGCCTGTCATCCCACCGAGGTCGGAAGTCGGAACTCATTGTCGTCAAATAAATGTAGCCTGTATGTTTCACTCTTTGTCACATGCCGTTGGTCCCATGTCAATCGGATGAAGTTGAAAAAGTAACGTTACGAAGGTTCTCTGGGACGTACTGATTCCGAATAATGAAGTTGAAAAATTAACGTTCCGAAATACGCTAATTACGCTAACAGAAGCGCTGGAGGGAGCACTGCGCTCCCTCCCTTAGATTCCCTCCCTCTTCTGCTAGCGCTAATTACGCGTAACACACTAATTTTAAAACCCGAAGTTTTTTTAATTTTAAGGTGTGCTGTAGTCAGAAGCGCTAGAAGCGCTGCGCTCCCTCCCTTCGAATCCCTCTCTCTTCTGCTAGTGCTAATAATACGCTAATTTTAAAACCCGAAATTTTTTAAATGTTTATGTCTCCGTGACATTCCTGGGACCATCCCGAGTCGAACAGTACTTTCCGCTCGCAAATCCGTCCACGGGTTCTCGAGATCTTAGAGATCGTAGATACATCAGGATACAGACACAGAGGCCAACTCTACTTTATATATATAGACTTGTATGTTGTTTTCAATGATAAGGTAGTTCAACAGGTCTCTGTCCATTTCAGCACACAATTGATTATTCTGTATTAAGTGTAGAAAGGTTTTTGTAATAGTATAAAAGATTCATGGACTGGTCGATCGGATACCCGAGACCTGGAGGTATGCACACTCACCTGTGAGCTGTCTAGCCTGAGCTATAAACTGTCACCCTGGTGTTTCACACATGGAGGGTGATACGTAAATGTGTGCGCACCATCCATCAGATGGACGTTAAACTCGGCACCCCACCTGCCAGAATTAGACGGTGGACGTTAAATATCCCACTGTGCCTTTCACAAAGATAGGCAAGCTATCTCCAGCGCCATGGCCAAATTACAAATTCCTGCGCTGAACAGGACTGCAACGGCAAAGGCATTTTCCCCTTTCCCCCACAACCCCATCTCCCCCACCTCCCCTTTCCTCTCTGTAACCCTTGTCATGGGATTGCTATGGAAGCGCTGAAATGCACTGTCTTCGGGCAGAGCACGAGAATAAGAACAAGAAGAAGAAGAGGATAGCAGTTCTAGGTATTACAGAATAGTTGGGTATATCCTACGATATTAAATAAGTCAATTATCTGTACGTATATTGTGTACGTCTGCAAATTATAGAAAAACAACAGGGCCTGGCTGATCTTCACCAAATTTTGCGTACATGTTGGTAGTACCCAGGGTCAGGTCATGGGCACAAATAAATCTTTCCTCCCCTCTTCCCCCTGAGAGAGGGGGACTGACAATTGTCGTCTCTACACGTGCCACAGTGCAAGTGGTTTACTGAACCCTGCTGCAAACAGAGAATATTATTAGCCATATCAGCCATATTTTATTTGCTCACCTCTCTCACGAACCTCTCTAAAAGCCTGGTGTCGACTTAGCAGTTAGGGTGCCGGCTTGGGATCCTAGGATCCTGGGTTTGAATCCCGGTCGATCGCTGAATTAATGCCAGGACGCCAGGGGGATTGACTCAGCCTGTCATCCTTCCGAGGTCGGAAAATTGAGTACCAGTTCACTGGTAATTCCGTGTGTGTCGCAAGAGGCGACTAACAGGGTTGGTGGCAGGAAGGGCATCCGGCCATAAACCATTGCTTCAAAAAGGGGACCAAGGTGCCAGAAAAAGGCCAACCCCTGCTCTGTGGGGAAAAATGGCCTCTAAAGGAGGTTTCTCTCTCTCTCTCTCTCTCCCTCTCTCTCTGGTGGTCTCTCTCACTCTCCCACTATCCTCTCTACCCTTCCCCCTCGCATTCCCATTCCCCCCGACCCCATTGCTGAGGTGTTTGCATCATTGTTGGGAGTGTGGCACTGCTAATGTAGTGATCCCTGTGGGGTAGGGGAATACTTTATAATTTGTTCAGTGTACCAGCGATAATTTGCCATCTTCAGGAAACGCACTGGGATTTTAACATCCACTAAAACCCAGTGCACCCAGTCTACTTTATACACGTGTAATACACCCTATCTAATGAAGCGCACACGTTTCTGCACTAGAAGGGTGACTTGCAACCAAAAAAACGTGCACTTTTATGTCAAAACTGCTTATTTTTGGCATACAAGATTGGATTTGCGTGAAAACAGTTTCCGGTCAAATATGTATTCTTTTGATGTATACAAGTGTAATACAACCTATATAATGACAGAAGGGTTTTCCGGCTTGATGTCCTTCTGATGGACGACGCACATGTTGAAGCATTGGCCTGCATGTACAACACCAGGGTGGCACTTTATAGCTGGGCCGAGATTGAAACCCAGGCTGGAGAGCTCCAAGGGGAGTGTGCATACCTGAATTGAGATTGTGTGGCTCCTCTGGGCACTGCACCAGACTGCCTTGTTTATTGTCCGATTTAACCCCGGGATCAAACCCAGACAGCTCAATGGTCAGCATGCAACCAAAGGAACCATCTTCTGTCACCGATGCTACACCTTGTGGATCAGTCGTTTGCCTGAGCTGGCAGGATACCCTAGGCCCTAGAGGTACCTAAGTTTGATTCTCGGCCCATCTATAAACTGTCATCCTGGTATTCCACAAGCAGGATGAGGCATCAATGTTTGTACCGTCCCTCAGATGGATGTTAGACTTGGCGTCCCATTTGCTAGCAGTGGTAATGTTAAAGATATCGCGATGTTCTTCGTGAAGAGTAGGCCAGCACCCTAGCCAAATTCCAATTTCCTGCTCTAGCGTACAGGGGACATTGCACAATACGCCATGAAGATGTAAAATACGGAAATATGCAAGTTATATGACCCAAATAGAATCATATACAGTATTGTATAATGCATATATGATTCATAGGGAACTGGGACAACAGGGAGGCAAAACAAATATTATTCAAATAATTTCCTTGGAATAAAAAAATCAATCTTAAGAGGATCGATACACAGATTTGCATATCTTCTCACCGGGTTCAATGGGGGGGAAGGACATTGGCTCTTCTGGCAGACGTGAGATTCATGATTTTCAGCAGGTGTGGGCAGCTTGGACCATTGAGAGGCAATCGGCAGAAGCCTTTGCATGTAGGTGCAGGTCATGGGGTGCATTGTCATAGGCAAGAGAATGGCACCAAGTACTGCATGCAGGAAACAGTGCAAATCAAAGGAAAACGACCAAAAAACGAAATGATTCAAGGGGATTGTCCCTAATATAAGTAGATTGATTAGTCTCGTTAATATTGACTTGATTATGTAATGAAATGTTCTTGTTCTCTTTACAAGAATGTCTCTGCTTATCATGACTGAATGATGAATTTGTGTTCAACCTAAAATCTTTACCTTCATGAAACCTTTACCTTCATGAAAGGCTTTATCCTTGGTCAGCACAACTTCACCGCGCAGGTGTCTTGGTTGCCAATTTCGTTTCGGCCTATTCAAGTGTGCCTTGCCTTGGAAACACTACTCTCATGGACTTATTAAAGTACTACTCTCACGTAGTACTTTAATAAAGATCTACTCTCACGGACTTATTAAAGTACTACTCTCCACGTAGTACTTTAATAAAGATCTACTCTCACGGACTTATTAAAGTATGTAATTGAATTCTGTGTTCCGATTTGAGTATCGGATCCCGTGGACTAAATAACCTGCAAAATCTGGAGTGAAATCTGAAGTAGTTAAGAAATTAGCGATTTGTATAACTAAGTCAATTTATGAAAGCAAGGCTGTCATCCCTCATTCTGCACTGTCGTCTTAATTCATGTCTTAATGTGGTGAAAGTCTGGAGGGAGGGGAATGGGTGGGGTGGGACAGGAGGAGGCAGCGGAAGGGGTGAAAGTCTGGAGGGAGGGAAATGGATGGGGTGGGGCGGGAGGAGGCAGCGAAAGGGGTGAAAGTCTGAAGGGAGGGGAATGGGTGGGATGGGACGGGAGGCAGCGGAAGGGATGGAAGTCTGGAGGGAGGGGAATGGGTGGGATGGGATGGGAAGATGCAGCGGAAGGAATGGAAGGAGGCGGTGCATGGGATGCGGGTGAGGGAGGGACCCTGCGTTGCTTGACAATGCTTGGGTACCTTTGCTTGTACATAATAAAATATAAGCTTTAAATATTTATGATGCATGAAATAAACACTATGTAACTCATGTAAGTCAATAAATTAGTAACAAGAATGAGCTCTTTATTAAAAAGTTTACAGCTATAGTAATTTGAATGTACATAAAGCAAAAGTTATCTCTCTCAAAAAGTTATGGACAGATTTGGACGAAGCCTGGTGGTGTGTGTGACAAGGACACATTTATCGATTTTGGTGAAGATCTGGATGTGAGAATTAAAAAAATTTTTTTTTAAAGTAATGCTTCATTAAGACATGGGGCCAAAAACGGTACATATAGCATGATATTGTTACGGACGCGGTTAAAGATGTTATTTTGACCGAGCGGTGGTATTACCACGACCGAACAGTGCTTCCTTGATTAATACCCGATTCCACCCAAACGTTGGCCGTATCGCTCCGCGGCTGCTCAATATGGAAAACTCTAAAGCGACCGAATACAAAGAGGAAAAGGAATAAGACGAGAAGACGTACAGAAGAGTAATTGGATTTATTATTTACACATATAATCAAGAAGAAAGCAGTCACGTTTATTTACAGATGAGATTAGATACACAGTGCAACGCTAGCTTACCTACAGTCTTAATTAACCCAGGGACAGAACAAACAAGGACAGACTCACGCGGGGAATGATGATAGGACTGGCGGGAGATGGATGGCTTGCGGGATAGGGAGGTCCAACTGGTCCTGCAGCCGATCGACTCGTGGGTAGCCGCCGCCCCTTCGCGGCCCTGCTCCAAACTGCCGTCCAGGCCTCACGCTGCTGTGGCTGCAGTTTCGGTGGCTCCAGCTGCAGTAAATGCAGTTTCAGTGGCTCCAGCTGCAGTAAATGCAGTTTCAGTGGCTCGAGCTGCAGTTCAACCCTGGACTTCTTTCGGACTCAACTCTTGGACTCCCTCTCGTCTCTCGGTGAAAGCTCATCTCCCGTCTGCCGCTTGGGAAACGCCCTGCCTGCGGGTTATATAGGCCCCGCCCCTCAACCTTCGCGAACCTCCTCGATCTTTCTTTCCACACCCTCTCCAAGTCCAACCCCTTGTTCGTGGTTGGTTGAGTGGGGCTGACTCACTCCTCCCCTCTATGACGAGGTGGGGACCCGCCTTTCTTCCCCAACCCTGCCTCGTGGTCAATGGCGGATGAAGAGAAAACCGCCCAAAATGCAGTTGGCAATGCAAATGGCAATTGACGAAAAGGGGGAATGGAAGTTTTGGGAGTGGGAATGAAGGGAATCTATCTCTTTCACTGGTGCAATGGAGTATTTCAATTAATGGGAGACACAGCCTTACCCTAAAACACATAATAAGATATAAGCTATCGAACAGGGGTATTCTATGATTAGCTGTGGTGTGGATGCTTTATGGACTAATTATGGGACGCCCTTTGACCTTTACACAGCTCCGGAGGCAGGAGGCGCAGAATAACAATAATAATATACAGTCCTCAGATAATAATATACACAATCAAAAAAATACAGTCCTCATATCTGCAACACTGCACCCTCCTCCTCTTAGGCACGTCCCGGGCCTAAAACTTTTATTTAGTGTGACACGTAGGTGTAGTTCCCTCTACTTTTAACCTGACCCTGAGTGCGACAGTTTTTAAAACATAAATAAATGTGTCCCGCTGCTCCATTGCACCCTGCCTAACAGACTTACGCCCACAGTTAACCGAATTGCGGAATGGTCTTCAAACTACACACTGACGGTGGGGAGCATTATTTACAATGACTCTACTTTTATTTACAAAACTAACCCAGGACCTGTAATTGTTCTTTCTGGGGGGGAAGACAGTCTGCTATGCATCAATGCACCATGAAAGCACCTATAACGCACCAACACACCCTCAAGCACCAATCGGTGCAGTCACCACAGTTCATCAGTGTTCAATGCATGTTCAATAATAAAAATAAATCAACAACCCCTAACCCTGCAGGTGGTCTCTTGCTCTTCGGCTCCCTCTGCTGGCTATTATTATTTGTTCTTCCAGATGTTGTCTTTTTCTTTTGCTTTTCTTACTGGCGGCCTATTTGAACTGAAAAATGCACCCAATGTGTCCTTTTTATTTTATTTTATTTATGGCCCACAGGGCCGACACGTGTGGTTCACCTGTGGGGCATCGGTGCCCTGTGGCCAAGGTCCGCCAGCAAGATTTCGGGCCCTCATGGCCGGTTCCAGCAGAGGGGCCATGCCCCAACCCATGGGGTCCATCAGTGGTGCTCGGCCACAGGCATGTGGTCCATAATGTGGTGCATCGATGCAGACAGCTGGTTCTGAGAGTGCCGGGCGCACAATGGCCGACTCACGCACGCTCCCCTCGGCGCCCAATGGCGCACAGGTCATGTGGGAGACAAAAGAGACAAATGAGCGAGGGGTAAGGTCGCAAGGGTACACATCAATAAGGCAATGCAAGGTGAAATGCGTACGGAGGGTGAAGTGAGAAAGCTCGCCCCTACCGTACGTCACCCCCCTGTCACCTACCCTACCCTTGCCCTTACCCCATATGTACAAAAATCTACACATTTACCAATCCGTCGCTACCGTCCCGTCTTCCCCATATTTCCCATACCAAATTCGTCTTCACTCCCTCTATCCAAAATTTGCCATCATCAATTCATCATCAATCCTCATAAGGAGGAAGAGATAGAACACAAAGCACAATGTCACACCCACGTCATGATGCGTCTCACAATCCAAAACATTTGCATCAAAAATAATTAAACATGGCATGGTGTGGAGTACCTGTCACCTCAGGTGAGTGGATGCAGATGGTGCGAGGAGACTCCAATCCTAACTATCCTCTAAATTACATTAACACACTTTACACTACCCGGGGTCTCTCCCTACCAATCCATTGGCCACTTACACTATGGGTTCTAAAAACCAATTCCCATTGACCAAACTGTGGTGCTTCTCAATTTGGGGTCTCACTCCCCCGATTCATCTCCCGGTGCCCTTGCACAATTTCTGGGCTGGGGCGTGTAGCTCTTCCAGCAGGTCTACCCATCTGCACACCTCCACCACTGCAGTTGCCACCCGAGCTTACCTAGCTCCTCACCCTAACCTAACTAACTGGGGAAGGCCCCTCCTGGCTCTGTCACCCCTTGGTGCCCTCTGGCACTGGGCTACCCGGGTCCGTCCTCCGGATCCTCGGGCCCCATCCACAACAACTCTACCGGCTCCAAGAGCCCACCTGCGGCCTCACCTGGCCGACATCCTCACAGTGGTGGAGTGCCCAAACCAACTACACACACTAACAGGCTACACGCCCAGCCATTTCCACAACACTAATGCACCCATCCAATCACCATTCTTCCACCCGCACCACAGATGCCAATATCCAACCACAATTTACCTATACCCTCTACCTAACACTTACACTACCCGCCCCGGGTATTCGTGATGGGGGGTCCACTCTTCCCCCATTCACACCTTCGCACCATCCACTCCACTCCACAATTTCCATCATACTCACTCCACGACCATCCATTCCAATACCCCATATACTCCATACCATTTATTCCATACACCTGTTGGTGCACACCTGTGCACTCACACCTGGTGCCACCTGCACCCTCCTCCTCTTCCTGGACCAGTTGGTCAACATAACACACATCACCATCACCATCACTCAAACACTGCTCCATCCACCGGTTCAGTTGCACACCTGTGCAATCACGCCTGTTCAATCACACCTGTTCCTTACACACTTTTCACAATACACTTCTGAATACACCTCCAACACTCACACAGCATCATCTGATCTACCTGTTGCCCTGCTAACTTAGTGCTCCCCATCTTCCCTTTAAACTAAGCACATACCACGTCATTATCATCCACACTAAGCTACCTGCGTCCCCACTACAGGTATCCTTGTCACTAACTAACCTTACCGTTACCTAATGTCATCTTCTAGGTCCCTACGCACAATATCCTAACCCACCCGGGCTAGTTTTCACTGCCATACACCCCATAAAACGAGTACTCCTTTGCCCCCCTCTGTGAGGGATGGTGGATTGCCCATCCCACCACATCGGGGAGGTCCCACTATCAATTTTGCTCACCAAATTTCAACAAATCAAAAATTTGCCAATAACTCTACCAATCCTATTCACTTTTCTAAATTTCGTATCAAATGACTATCACTATCACTATCACCATCATCACAGTCCGCTATATCCTAGCCTCAGTGCGTCATGACATCATTAAACTCGGCTTCGCAAAGCCGAGCAATGAATTCGGGTGGTTTGGTTGCCTGCAGGTTGAATCCGTCCGGCTTTCGGTTCAAGGGAGGTGGTTTGGCTGGGCCGAGATTCCACGCACCATCTCGGCGCGGCACCTTGCGGTCCCGGGCCCGATGGCTCAATCTGCCTCGGTCGGAACCCCGTCCCCACGAGAGGGCACCGTTCCGCTTCCTCCCACTCGCCCTTGAACCGGACCGGTCGCCTCGCCCGACAAAGCCCGGACTCGACCATGCGGGGCGGGGCCAAGCCCGAATCGGCAACGACGCTTCGAAGAGAAGCGACGCAGCATCGATCCGCGCCGGGCCTCGCACCCAACAAAGCACACCGCGCCCCGAGTGCTCGCATCGGCTATCCGTCGCCCTAACCGCTAACCCGGTTACCGTCAATGCTTCACAGGCATGCTCACACGCATACGCTACCCCTTTTACCCTCACAAAACCCGGCGTTCCAACGCCGTCCGTACATTCCACCAACGCTCTCCCTGTTACACACCACACCTCTCGCGCACACTCTTGCGCACACCTCGGTCCACACCTCTCCTCCGTTACGTCCTCCGTAACACTCACCATGGGCGTGCACTCTGGCATCCACCCACTAACGCGCTCACATGGGCTCTCCCACACTCGCGCTACCACCAACTCAGGTGTGCTTCCTCGCACACGTTCCACCACCACCTTACTCTCCGTGTCACACTCCGTACACCCCGACGTGCATTCTCGCTCGCACTCGGTTTCACACTCGCGCTTCGTAACACGCTCACCCCTTGACGCACACTTTTTATTGCTCTCACTCCCTGTGTCATTTCCACTCACACGGGACCCATCACCAACGCCCGGGTGCCATATCGATCCCAATCGCGCGACAATTCTTTTGTCGCTAAACATCCTTTTACAAAATCTCCCCGCACAATACACAGCACGTCTCACCTTCGGGGTTCTTCTTCCTCCCTGCACCAAAACCTGCAAACTTCCATTCGGGTTAAGCACAGCATCGTGATGTGAGCAGGGACTTTGCACATTTTCCATTTCTCCCTGCAATTCCCGGGCTACCTCCGTCATCTCTTCAATTTTAATTCCCAGCACTGCTTTGTCTTTGTTCCCCTCGACGACCGCTGGCTTTAATAAAACACCCTCTACCTCATCGGTCGCCGGCTTTTCCAAACCCCGTGTCGCGATTTCTACCCCCGTCATTGTACCCGTGCTTTCCTCCGCTTCGCTCAACCGGCGCTTCTCGACCCGCGTTACCTCCTCGTGCACCCCTGGGACCCTTTCGCCCAACTTGTGGTCTCTGTCCCTCTGCTCCCTTTCCTCTCTATCGGCCCTCATTCCGTTCGTTGTTGCTTCAATTTGGTTTCCCCATTGTTCCATTCTGGCTTCCATTTTATTACTCCATTTCTCCCCGTTTATTCTCAGCATCTCGGCGAATTGCGCCATGAAGGCTTGCATTTGGACCACCGTTGGTAGTACAAAGGGTGCGGCCGCAGCTGCCCCCTCAACCACGTGCGCGAGGACGCCATTTTGTGCTCCTGATACCCCCTCAACCACATTGCCAATGTTCTCCTCTACTTCGTCCCTCTGATCCTGGGTTACTCCTAACCCCCCCTCTAGCTCACCCACCGGCATCCGATCGCCTTGACCAGCCATGGCACGATTTCAAAATTCGGGTTTTGCTTTAAAACACAACAATTTCCAGCTGCTTGTAATTTTGAGCGCGTTAAGCGCGCTTCGGGTCCGTATCCCACTCCTCGACACCAATTGTTACGGACGCGGTTAAAGATGTTATTTTGACCGAGCGGTGGTATTACCGCGACCGAACAGTGCTTCCTTGATTAATACCCGATTCCACCCAAACGTTGGCCGTATCGCTCCGCGGCTGCTCAATATGGAAAACTCTAAAGCGACCGAATACAAAGAGGAAAAGGAATAAGACGAGAAGACGTACAGAAGAGTAATTGGATTTATTATTTACACATATAATCAAGAAGAAAGCAGTCACGTTTATTTACAGATGAGATTAGATACACAGTGCAACGCTAGCTTACCTACAGTCTTAATTAACCCAGGGACAGAACAAACAAGGACAGACTCACGCGGGGAATGATGATAGGACTGGCGGGAGATGGATGGCTTGCAGGATAGGGAGGTCCAACTGGTCCTGCAGCCGATCGACTCGTGGGCAGCCGCCGCCCCTTCGCGGCCCTGCTCCAAACTGCCGTCCAGGCCTCACGCTGCTGTGGCTGCAGTTTCGGTGGCTCCAGCTGCAGTAAATGCAGTTTCAGTGGCTCGAGCTGCAGTTCAACCCTGGACTTCTTTCGGACTCAACTCTTGGACTCCCTCTCGTCTCTCGGTGAAAGCTCATCTCCCGTCTGCCACTTGGGAAACGCCCTGCCTGCGGGTTATATAGGCCCCGCCCCTCAACCTTCGCGAACCTCCTCGATCTTTCTTTCCACACTCTCTCCAAGTCCAACCCCTTGTTCGTGGTTGGTTGAGTGGGGCTGACTCACTCCTCCCCTCTATGACGAGGTGGGGACCCGCCTTTCTTCCCCAACCCTGCCTCGTGGTCAATGGCGGATGAAGAGAAAACCGCCCAAAATGCAGTTGGCAATGCGAATGGCAATTGACGAAAAGGGGGAATGGAAGTTTTGGGAGTGGGAATGAAGGGAATCTATCTCTTTCACTGGTGCAATGGAGTATTTCAATTAATGGGAGACACAGCCTTACCCTAAAACACATAATAAGATATAAGCTATCGAACAGGGGTATTCTATGATTAGCTGTGGTGTGGATGCTTTATGGACTAATTATGGGACGCCCTTTGACCTTTACACAGCTCCGGAGGCAGGAGGCGCAGAATAACAATAATAATAATACACACAATCAAAAAAATACAGTCCTCATATCTGCAACAATATTTCAAAAAGTTGTGGATGGTTTATGACAAAACATTGGTTGAAGAGTTGGGTATGTGACAAGAATAAGCCAATTAGATTTTGCTGAAGGTCCAGATGCAGATCCAGCCTATCAGTGGCATAAAAAATGTACACTGTACAGCCTGGTGGAGGTGTACGAGAACTGGAGGTGTATCGAGTGCCATTCCAGTTTTTACTGGGATACTGGCTTTGAGTTGCATCAGCATGCCAACTTTTATCTTTCTACCCCACCGAGGTTTCTACCCCACGAAACATTTATATAATTGAGTGGTTAGAAAGAGCTTTATATCTCTACTAGTGGGGTATGCTTACACATTGTAAGCAATAACAAGCCGTGCTTCCTACGTAGGTACATAATAAATAGAAGCTTTATGATTATAGGCAAGCATCACCGACCTGCTGATAGATATCAGTTTAGGTTATTTATTTATTTTACAGGTGCGTTTAGTTTTTACGTAAATTTTCATTGAGATTTTTATTTCCCAGTTTACAGTTATAGAAATTACAATTTTTAAATGGTAGACATCGATTGAGGTTTTTTTTTTCATGGATACATTTATGGGTTTTTTAAAAGTAAATCTTCATTTACGGAGGCGTTTGTCTTTTTTCATTTATGGACATTATTGTCATGTTTATTACTCGTAAAATCGAAGATTTTTCAAGTATATTGGTCGGTTGCGTTTGTGGTTCTGTCTGTTTGTCTGTTTGTCACCGGCCTACAGGTCACAATTCCAAACCGATCGTCACGAAACTTCACCAAGTTGTATAGGTCGTCCCAATTGAGAAGCCTATTGATTTTGAGGTCAAAAGTCAAAGGTCATCTGGAGGTCAAATTTCTAAAATCGTCATTTTAAATCCGATTGACTTGAAAATTGAATAGCATTTGTACATCGTCACCAAATTGGGAAATGAACTATTTTTGAGGGCAAGAGGTCAAAAGTCAACTCAAGGTCAAATTTTAAAAATCATCCATTTTCATCTAAAAAGCTGTCAATTCTCAACCAATTGAATTGCAAATTGAACAGCATTTGCATATCGAGTCACTAAATTGGGAAACATACTATTTGAGGTCAAAAGGTCAAAGGTCAACTCAAGGTCAAATTTTAAAAATCATAAATTTTCATCTAAAAAGCCGTCAATTATCAACCGATTGACTTAAAAATTGAACAGCATTTGCATATCGAGTCACTAAATTGGGAAACATACTATTTTTAAGGTCAAAGGGTCAAAGGTCAACTCAAGGTCAAATTTTAAAAATCATCAGTTTTCATCTAAAAAGCCATCAATTCTCAACCAATTGACTTGAAAATTGAATAGCATTTGCATATCAAGTCACTAAATTAGGAAACATACTATTTTCGAGGTCAAAAGGTCAAAGGTCAACTCAAGGTCAAACTTCCAAAATCATCACTTTTTATCTGAAAAACCGTCAATTTTCATCTGATTGACTTGACAAGTGAACAGCATTTGCACATTGAGTCACTAAATAGGGAAACCAACTATTTTTGAGGTCAAAAGGTCAAAGGTCAACTCAAGGTCAACCTTCCAAAATCATCATTTTCATCTGAAAAATCATCAATTTTCTTCCTATTGACCCGAGCTTTGATCAAGATCGTCAATTTTTATCTTGATGAAATGGACAATTTGCTGTATCAATGGAAAACGTTTAGGGGGCAGGGGGTGGATTTTGCCAGTATCGTGCTTCGCATGACGTCTTCTTGTTTCACAGTTCACAGTTATAGAAATTACGAGTTTCGAATGCTGTGTATTAATTGTTTTGGGCGTTTTTTAATGTAAATTTTCATTTACAGATGCTTTCCAACGGTTCTGTGATTTTTTCCTGGTGTACCGGCTTAGATGTCTGTCGACACGACAAAAATCAGCTTCCTTAGACACCCGGAAGGTACCGAACATTAATATCAGTCAGTCAGTTAATCAGTGAGTCAGTCTGTCAGTGGTTAGAATGCCTGCTTGGAGTTTGCAAAAAAGCACCTAAAGGACTCTCAGACTGTGAAAAACAAGATTCTGTGGGCTTTCATGTGTCTTTCACAGAGTTGAGGCTTCCATCTGGCCACTCTCCCATAAAACCCAGATCGGTGGAGTGTTGCAGTGCTGGTTGTCCTTCTGGAAGTTTCTCCCATCTCCACACAGGATCTCTGGAGCTCAGCCAGTGTGACCATCGGGTTCTTGGTCACCTCTCTTACCAAGGCCCTACTTCCCCAATTGCTCAGTTTGGCCGGGCGGCCAGCTCTAGGAAGAGTCCTGGTTGTTCCAAACTTCTTCCATTTAAGAATTATGGAGGCCACTGTGCTCTTGGGAACCTTCAATGCAGCAGAGATTTTTTTGTGGGCTTCCCCAGATCTGTGCCTCGACACAATCCTGTCTCTGAGCTCTGCAGGCAGTTCCTTCGACCTCATGGCTTGGTTTTTGCTCTGATATGCATTGTCAGCTGTGAGACCTTATATAGACAGGTGTGTGCCTTTCCAAATCATGTCCAATCAATTGAATTTACCACAGGTGGACTCCAATCAAGGTGTAGAAACATCTCAATGATGATCAAGATAAATGCGAGGCACCTGAGCTAAATTTGAAGTGCCATAGCAAAGGGTCTGAATACTTATGTCAATGTGATATTTCAGTTTTTTCTTTTTAATAAATTTGCAAAACTTTCTAAAATCTTGTTTTCTCTTTGTCATTATGGGGTATTGAGTGTAGATTGATGAGTGAACAAATGAATTTAAACGATTTCAGCATAAGGCTGCAACATAACAAAATGTGAAAAAAGTGAAGGGGTCTGAATACTTTCTGAATGCACTGTATGTATACACTACCGGTCAAAAGTTTTAGAACACCTCAATTTTTCCAGTTGTTATTGAAATTTACGCAGTTTAATGTCTCAATGTACTCTGAAATTAAGCATCGAACAAATAAACAATTGGAGATAAAAAAAAGAAATCAGAGAATCATTTTGTTTAACAAAATTTAATTAAAATTTTTGACTCAGCAAAGTAGCCACCTTTTGCAGATACAACCACCGAACACACTCGTGGCGTTCTTTCTACAATGGAAATCAAATATATTGTTCAGGAAGTTCTTCCCAACACTGTTGCAGAAGTTCCCACAAATGTGTTGCACTTGTAGGTTGCTTTGCTTTCACCCTTCTGTCCAGTTCATCCCAAACCAGCTCGATGGGGTTTAAGTCTGGAGACTGTGCTGGCCATTCCATGATTTGAAGCCTACCGTCTTGTTCTTTTCCTCGAAGGTAGCTTTGACATAGCCTGGAGGTGCGTTTGGGGTCATTATCTTGCTGTAGGATGAACCCCTGACCAACTAGGTGTATACCAGAGGGTATTGCATGGCGCTGCAAAATGCTGTGGTAGCCCTTTTTGTTCAGGGTGCCAGTCACTCTGTGCAAGTCGCCGACTCTGGATCCAGCAAAAGAGCCCCAGACCATCACGCTTCCTCCTCCATGTTTGCCAGTTACTGTCACACACTGAGGAACCATCCTTTCGCCTACTCGACGGCATACAAAAACGCTGCGTGATGAACCAAAGATTTCAAATTTTGATTCATCGGTCCATAAGACCTTCTTCCAGTCTTCAGTAGTCCATTGGCGGTGCTTCATGGCCCAGGCAAGCCTCTTTTTCTTATTTTGCTTTCTTAGCAATGGCTTTCTTGCTGCCACTCGACCTGTCAAACCTGCAGCTCGAAGACTTCTCTTTACAGATGAAACTGAGACTTGCCTACTTCAACCAGTGTTAAGCTGTGCTTGCAGCTGTTGTCCTGTGAGCCGCCTATCACGCAAGCTGTTGACTCTCAGAAACTTGTCTTCTTATTATGTTGTGGCTTTGGGTCTGCCAGACCTCTTCCTGTCAGAGTTTCCTCCAGTTTCCAATATACTACTTCCTGCAGTGCAATATTGTCCAAATAATGCTTCAGAGGGTGTAATAACAGTCTGTTCCAATACTGCTTTTATACAAAGAGGGGGTTTGTAATTAAGTAATCAGCAGAGGTTGGGACACCTGTAATGTTTGCATCAACTTTCAAGGCTTAATTTACTTACATTTCTGCAGAACAGCTGTAAGTTGTTAACCCATTCCTTGTTCCCTGAAGAAGTCCTTTTTTTTACAATATAACTGTGCAATTTACATTATTTTCCCGTTTTTGCTAACCAAAACTTTTTTTTTAACCTCGAGCAGTCTACTTCTTACCTTTGTACCATTTCAGGTTATTCACGCAGGGTTTTTGTACGCCGTCGAGTAGGCGAAAGGATGGTTCCTCAGTGTGTGACACCAACTGTCAAACATGGAGGAGGAAGCGTGATGGTCTGGGGTTCTTTTGCTGGATCCAGAGTCGGCGACTTGCACAGAGTGACTGGCACCCTGAACCAAAAGGGCTACCACAGCATTTTGCAGCGCCATGCAATACCCTCTGGTATACACCTAGTTGGTCAGGGGTTCATCCTACAGCAAGATAATGACCCTAAACACACCTCCAGGCTATGTCAAATCTACCTTAGAGGAAAAGAACAAGACGGTAGGCTTCAAATCATGGAATGGCCAGCACAGTCTCCAGACTTAAACCCCATCGAGCTGGTTTGGGATAAACTGGACAGAAGGGTGAAAGCAAAGCAACCTACAAGTGCAACACATTTGTGGGAACTTCCGCAACAGTGTTGGGAAGAACTTCCCGATCAATATTTGATTTCCATTGTAGAAAGAATGCCACGAGAGTGTTCGGCGGTTATATCTGCAAAAGGTGGCTACTTTGCCGAGTCAAAAATTTAAATTAGATTTTGTTAAACAAAATGATTCTATGATTTCTTTTTTATCTCCAATTGTTTATTTGTTCTATGCTTAATTTCAGAGTACATTGAGACATTAAATTGCGTACATTTCAACAAAAATTGGTAAAATTGAGGTGTTCAAAAACTTTTGACTGGTAGTAATATTTGACCGATAGTACCGGATTATATATATAATCAGATATGAAGAAAAAAGTACACAAAGTTATGGAATGGACGAATTCCCCATTCAGGAACCAAATAAGTTATTAACCAATCACATGGTATTCCTGAATGATTCGCCTGTGATTAAAAAATATACTGTGCATTACTCGTACTAGGGCGTGCCCGTACGTGGGTGCAAAAAAACATGCGTGCAAACAACAACAACAAAAAAAAACTTTGAAACCACGTGGCAGTAACGACCACAGAACCCCCCCCCCTCTATTTACATGAAATGGTTTGGTCCATTCGCAAAGCCAAAGCGAACGGCTTGCGAGTACGGTAGAACCCCCCCCCCCCTCTATTTACATGAAATGGTTTGGTCCATTCGCAAAGCCAAAGCGAACGGCTTGCGAGTACGGTGACCATACCTTGGGAACCACTTGTCCGATTAATTTCAAACCTTGAAAAGGCACATCCTCGGGTCCCCAGCAATATACCTGGCAAGTTTCAAGTATATCGGACCCGTGGTTGTCGAGAAACAGCGGTCACAGACACACACACATACACACAGAGATTACTGGAATTATAGATAGATAATAACGAGTAACACGATGGTGAGTGAGGACAATGTTTTGATTACAAGTAGCAAAATGCATGCATCTTCTGTATGTACAGCATGTATCACCAAAGTTGCCATTTGAGTACACGATGTGCGATGGGAAGTGGCATTATGCCATTATAATTTACTTACAAATGCCACAGGATATAATGGATGCTGGGAACGTGTGTCCGATGAGCACGAGACTAGCACAGCATGCACAGAACTGCACGCAATGGAAAAAAACAACAATGATCGTGAGATAAGCCCATTTGGTGAATCTTCAGTTTGTGATTTTTCCTCCAGATTGTTCTGACATTTTCCAGAAAATCCTCCAGATATTCCAAGTGATGTGGATAATTGTATGCCCACATCTAATTAATGGTTTTGGTTTGGGCTGAGCAATGACTCTGCATTTGCACACAGATGGCAAAATGTCTCCAAATGAAGTATTCTGATGCTCAAAACTATAAACCATCATTTAATTCATTTTTCCATTTAAATTTCCAGAAAATTCAAGATCGGTGGGAACAACGGGCTTACCTTGATGGGGTTGTCCCGGCGGAAGCGCGTCAAGGAGATCCAGGATTCTGAGAGTCCACTGCAGAGCTCTTCCATTCCCAGCTGTTTCTGCAGGCTCAGGATCCAGCTGTTTGCGGACAAGCAATCATAAGTTGTACGGCTCAGCATTTGATCCAATCATTGGGTTTGCAACCAAAAAATGCATCAATGAAATTGCCAGGGTGTTGTAATTTAACTTGTGTTTGGAGGTCATACTTTATAGAAAAGAAGTCTGAAAAAACAAAATGACCAGGTCGCATTAAAATATTAATCTATTTATTATGTACAGGAAATTTGATCACTTGACCTTTGACTGTGTGACCTAAATTAGGGCAAGGAATTGAATTAGGCCTATCCACATCTCCAGTTAAGCTTGAAAGTGCTTCAGGTTTATCAAGCATTAAAAGTTTATCATGCCGAAAGGGTGTGTTGCTACTTCCTGTTCAAATAATACTGATGGTGAAAGCTTTTTCAAATATCGTCAAGACGAACATTTTGCAGCTGAATGGGTTTGGCAAGTGAGAGGGACTGAAGCAGGATTGTTAAAAGGCCTACAAAACCCTCCATACTTTGGAGTGAACATCTCATTGAAGAATGATTTGACCAGAAACCCAATATGAAATAATTAGCACGGCTCGGCTCGCTACGCTCGTCTCCCTTGTTTTAATTTAGCATGTGACCACGCATGGCACCATAATATGTTAGATCAGGTCATTGAAAGGAGCAGACCATGCCTCACCATTCTAAATTACCTATAATAATAAAAATTTACTTCCATAAGGGTGTCGGGGTGGGGAGGGGGAGGGGAGCGGGAGGGGAGGGGAGTAGTGTAATAATGTTGCTTCTGGGACACCTCCGTTTAACATGGGAAATCCCTATCTAATGTCATTTACCCCCTTGTCTTTTTCAAAAATCATAAACACCTCTATTTCTCCCACCCTCATCTTTATGAACCTTTTGTCTGTAGTACCTATCCTTAATGTTGTTCATTAGACCACTCAAACACTACAAATATTTGTTTTCTCTTATAGACCTATCATCCTTCTTCTACATATCATCTGGCAGATTAATCTTTGACCCATTCACTTCCATATTGACCCTAAAGACCTCTATTTCTCTCACCCTGTTCTTTACGAACCTTCATACCTTTTGACATGTTATCCTTATTCATTAGACCACTTAAACACCTGTGATCCTTCTGACCTTATGGACCTTTTAACCTTTTACTCTTAATATCATCTGGTGAATATAACCCACTCAAACAACGACCCTACAAATCAAACCTTTTTTTATTAATTCTTCGCTTTTGAGAAATGACGTTGTTTCAATGACTTGGATAACTTCCCAGAAAGATTTCATTGTCTTATTTCCTGTTATTCACACACGCTCAGGGCTTCCCCGAAATGACTGCATGTCGTCATTTCAAGAAAATACATTTTGTTCATTATAAAAGAACGTGTTCAATTCAATTTTGATCATTGGGGATCGACATGTCTTACTACTCCATCCTTTACTCTGATAAAGAAGAAGAATACTCACCAAGGTAAGTTTCATTTAAAATTAAAGTGTTTAAAGCTTTGTATGGGATTAATTATACAACAAATGACTTAATATTCCTTTATCTTTACAGCAATGCGAATATCCTGGCAGAACTTCAAACTGGTTGGAATGAAAATACTGCAGAATCTCAAGAGTTGCAAAACGAAATGAACTTGGTCAACCTGTATGTTTCACCATTCTTGGAAGATTCATATGCAAGGTAAGATACTAAATATTAATACATTTGTGTTAAACGACGCTGCCTTAGTGTGTGTGTGTGTGTGTGTGTGTGTTCGTGTGTGTATGTGTTTGTGTGTGTTCGTGTGTGTATGTGTGTGTATGTATCTGTGAATGTGTGTGTGTATGTGTATGTGTGTGTTCTTGTGTGTATGTATCTATGAATGTGTGTGTGTGTGTGTGTGTGTGTGTGTATGTGTGTGTGTGTATGTATCTGTGAATGTGTGTATGTGTTTGTGTGTGCGTTCGTGTGTGTATGTGTGTGTGTGTGTGTGTGTGTGTGTGTGTGTGTGTGTATGTGTGTGTGTGTATGTATCTGTGAATGTGTGTATGTGTTTGTGTGTGCGTTCGTGTGTGTATGTGTGTGTGTGTATGTATCTGTGAATGTGTGTGTGTATGTGTATGTGTGAATGTGTATGTGTGTGTATGTGTGTGTATGTGTGTGTGCGTGTGTGTGATGTTTTGTCAAGCTTACTTCAACATAGTAATTTCTCCTTATTTTGTTTGCAGCCTTGAAGACCAAAGCTTGGAGTGGGACGATTTTGATTTTCCAAAGAGTGGTTATTTCCCGTCAACATGTGGTACCCTAAATTTTCAACTCGACCACTTGAACACAAAGCTCGATTTTTTCGAGGTAAGCATGTGTGTACGTGTGTGTGGTTCACCGTTTATAATAGGTACACCATATCCCTGCGCATCGTAAGAGGTGATTCAGGGTTGGTGTCAGGAAGGGCATCCGACCCTATATTAATAATAATAATAATAATACATTTATTTTGTATAGCGCTTTTCAAGACGCTTTGACATGGAACATAAATATGAAATAAATATCTCTCCCCTCTTGTCTTTAATAGAAAGAGATTCAAAACCTGAAGACATCTGCTGAACCAACCTTTGACTTGTGCTGGGAAGAAATTGATGACTTATGCTGGGGAGAAGTTGAATGTATACCTCAAGAAAAATGTTTTAATAATATAAAGATTTTAATGTTTTCAATATTTATATATATTTGTTTTGTTTACAATTATTTAATTCTTAATTACAAAAAGAGAATAAAGGAGGGAACGGGGAGGTGCACCCCTGCCAAAGACCCTTCACCCCCCTCATCCCACCCCTCCCCTCCCCTTGTGTGTGTGGGGAAGGTGGGGGTGGGATGAGGGGGGTGAAGGGTCAAGGGTGGGGGTGCACGGAGGGTGGGGGATGATGGGTGTGGTCTGTGTGGGCGGGGTCTGTGTGGGCGGGGTCTGTGTGGGCGGGGTCTGTGTGGGCGGGGTCGGTGTGGGCGTGGCTTATGATTTTTTATTTATTTAATTTTTTTTTATTATTACCACTAATTAAATTAGCTAATCTGGGTGGGGTGAATAGAAATGTTGTTTAATGAATTATTAGCTTTGTTTTTTGTAATTCTTGCGAGTAAAATGAACCCAAGATTTCCTCTCCATTTAAATCATATAATTTGTAGGTCCAAGGGACTGTATCCATTACATCAATGATTTTAAATAATTCACGAGTCCATTTTTGTGTATAACCTTTCTCAAAATGGCTTTTCCATTTGTATATCCTTACCATATCACCAACTTTGAACTTGGGCTTTCTCAAATTAATCTCCTTTTCATATTCTAATTTTGTAAATGTTTCTGATGGTTTTGATTTTGTTGATGAATGAACTGTATTATTGTAATTATCTACAATATCCTGAATTAAATACACCCATTTTTGAGAACCGAGTTGTGTGAATTTTTTATATAATTTCTCTTTTAAAGTACGATTAAAACGCTCAATAACAACTGCCTTTCCTTCATTAAAGGTGCTGTATAATTTAATACCCTTCCCCTTAAGAAATTTCATGAATATTTTGTTATAGAACTCTGTTCCCTCATCAGTCCATAACTTCTTTGGTTTCCTTTTATCCCGATCAAATATTAGCTTAAAGGCTAACATTAAAGTATCACCCCTTTTATTTTTTAAAGGGACAACCCAGGCAAATCTACTCCTCAAATCAATAACGGTTAAAGCATACCTGTATCCCCTGTCATTATTCAATTCAATTAAATCAGCGGACCATATGTGGTCAGTGTATTTAGAATAAACCTTCCTTCTTTTAAACTTTGTGATTATAGGTTTGTGTAATTCTTCAGCCAAAAGCTCCTCAGTCTTGATGGCATCATTAGAGCCTAATAGTTTTTTGAGGAATAACCAAGACCAAGTTTCAATTTAGCATTTATCAAATTTCTCACAATAAACCTATCAACTTTCTCTCTCAACGTTGGATTTTGTATCAAAGACAAATTATACAACATTTCGCTGTCGGCTTTATGTTTTTCAGTCAACGTAGTGGTTTTCCCATAAGCAATATCATGCTTCATACACACTTCGTCAACCCTATTTGTAGGTTTAGACCAAGGTTTAGGATTGTCAGCCTCATCTAATCTTTTATCCAAGTTTGTTCCTGGACCACAGAAAGAATACCCTGGAAGGTGTAATTCCCCTGGAATTCCAGTTGTTGTAAATTTACTTCCTGACAGAAACTTTTGTATGTCTCCTCCTCTTTTAGGAGAGATGAATTGGCACTTTTTAGAGCCACATACTTGACATATTCCTTTTTGATAAACTCTATTATTTTTAGCTTTAACATAAGAGATATTTTTAGATTTAGTTTTCTTTTTACATTTGAGACAATAACTCATATTTATTTATCAGAAAAATTCCGACAGAGTATCAAAACCTTTTTGGTTTTCAACATATACATTTCAATCTTTATTTTTAAAACATAAAGAATCCTAAGGAATGCCTTCACTCTCTCCTCCATTTATTTACAAATAAAAACTAACTAAAGTCAATGACACCAACATCATCAATCACATAATCTTTTCCTTCTTCTTCTTCTTCTTCTTCACCACTTTCTCGTTTAAATCTCTGAAATTGAAGACATTGACGTTCTTATTTTTGAAACCATTATCTTCGTAAGAGTTGTTAATTCTTTAATTTCCTCTTCGGTGCGTTGAGATTGATTTATTTGCTTTAATACACTCAATCTTTTATGAATCTCAGTGATTTCCATCTTTTTATATTTTTCCTCCCTCTCTCTTTGCTCCCTCTCCTCCTCCTCCATTTTCTCCCTCTCCTCCTTCTCCTTTTTCTCCCTTTTCTCCCTTTCCTCCTTCTCCCTTTTCTCCCTTTCCTCCTTCTCATTTTTCTCCCTCTCCTCCTTCTCCTCCTTTTTCTCCCTCTCCTCCTTCTCCTCCCTCTCCCTTTCCTCCTTCTCCTTTTTCTCTCTTTCCTCCTTCTCTTCTTCAACTCCTTCCTCATCCCTTGCTACCCTTGAGTTTGAACCCCAAAGAATATTATACATATACTCATCTGGATTTTGAGATATTCTTGTATCTATAATTATTTTTCTCATAATAGGATACCAATAAGATTTGTTGACGATTTCTAAAAGAGTTTTATATTTCATAACTTTGAGAAGTTCATTTTTATTTAATATTTTAAACAAGTCTCTATTTGTGGGTTTAACAATATCAGTATAAGGCCAGTTTTTTATGACAAAATTCCCATGTATATGCTCCAAATCATAAGGTATGTAATACCGAGCACCCTTTTCTTGTAGGTATCCTTGAATACAAAAATTATAATTCTCTTGTAGTCTTCTTCCTGCCATTTATGTATCAGAAATATATGTGAGATTAATATTATGACAGGTAATACCACCCCATCTTCCCACTACCAAATCGGTTTGTATTCCTCGGCTTTCTATCCTTATCTCATTACCTTCCTTCTTTGTCATGCGAACCATCGCTATACTATCATATATTTTTATTTTCTTAAAATCACGTATTTGTTGTTTACTAATTGTACTTCCACATAAATCCTTATCCTCACCAAGTGGATAATATTCTTCTTTACGAGACTGATTTAAATCATGTAGGTCTTCTATGTTTATTGAAAAAGACCAATTATACCCTAAATCAGGCATATCATACCCCCATTTATTAATTCGCATATTAACTAAATGTCCTTCTTTATAAAATTCAATTGTAAGCAGGTAGTTAAATTCAATGAGGAAAGGTGTATGGTCAGTATAACCAGGTGTTGTGGTTGTAAATTTTACTTCTTTCACAAAACGTGCTGTTTTCTTTAAAAATATATATTGTGATAAATCACTTAATCTAATTAAGTCATTCGCATCTGTAGGGTTTGGATAATTGATTAATTTATAAGTATTCTTCATATTAATATTTTTACTTACACTATATTTTTGTCGTTCAGCCTGTGCCTTTGTATAATAATTTGATAAATCAATATCCTGAGAGGATTTTCCAAAGATAGAACCATCTTTTCCAACATAGGTCATTTATATTAGATAAAAAATGATATCATAAAAATTTTCATTATTGTTGAGTTGAAATAATACATATAAACATAATTGGCCACAACATTTAGAATTAATTTCTTGAACTTGGAATGTTTGATAAACACCATTCTGTAAGAATTGTATTACTTCAACAGGTGGTGGCATACCATAACTATCAAAATAATATTTATCCTGACTATTATGAATACAAACCCAATGAGAACCATTCTGTGTGTCTAAATTCATAATAATATTCTTTGTATTCTTATTTATATGTATTAATTCATCTCTCATACAAATAACCACATTATCAATTTTTAGTGTTTTACAATACTTAGCTAGTTCTATATTTGACGTTGTATTCTTTCCAAATTGTTTAAACCATTTATCCATTTATTTATGAGAAAGATACAATCCATTACCCCGTTTAGTTAGTTTAACACCCGCTTGAGCGATAGAGGAAAGCATATCTCCAACCAACAATCTAGCTTTATCAGGTAGACTTTCAAGTTTTTGAGCAAAATCTACAATTACACCACTTCCACTAATTTGTTTCTCCAACTCCTTGTTATGTCTTTCCAATTCTTTTTGAGCTTTTAGTTGTGCCTTCCTTTCGTTAGCAGTTTTTACCGCTGCTGAAATACCACCAGTCAATGCTCCCGCCGCACTTAAACCAGCAAATAAAGGAATTAGAAACGGGAGAAATCCTCCTCTTGACTCGTCTATTGAATATTTCTTTAACATAGGTTTCGTCATTTTAATTTTAAGTGATCCAACATCATTTAGTGTTTTTACTTGTGTGTGTGTGAGTAAAACATCAATTCTTACAGCTCCTTTTCTTTGAATTGTATTAACATTAATAATACAAGGCTTTTGATTTTGAATACAAGATGTTAATTTATTAAGATTGATTTGATTAACATATACCCCTACCATTTATTTATGAGAAAAAACCTATGTGATATTAATCATAACACCATTATCTGTATTAATCTGTAATTCTGTTTCCTCCAAAAGCAAACAATAAGCATCAACTTCTTCATTCTCCCCTCTTTCAATGTATAGAGAAGTATCCACTCGATTAGACTTTATAGTTTCCTTTTGAGAACTCAGGTCAATTGCGTAGATTGTATATAAACCTTTAAATGCAACCATATCCAAAATAGGATCATTATTACCATTACTTTCACACACCTTTTGGTAGGACTTGTAGGCTTCCGCATAATCATTTTTTTCCCAATCAATTTCCAATCTATCTCGCGGATAAAATGTGCCATCAAGAGAAACCCGAAGTTGTTTCACCTTAGCATTATCACTCAGCGCATTATTCTTATTAGTACCGTCCTCTCCATCTGGTTTTTTAAAAATGAGCCAGAGGTATCGTGGCTTTCCTTGAAGAACACCCAAATTCCAAGTGTAGGTAGTGTGTTCCAGTTTAACGTGTTGACATCTTCTTTTAAGGTATGATACATTTAGCGGTTTCTTTGAGTTAAGTCTTCTATTTAACATCTCTTCCGTTTTAAGATTAGGAGTATATTCACTGATATACCAACACAAATCATTAATAACAAATTTATTATTTTCTCCAAAAGCATTTTCAACCCCAAAAAGCAATCTATTTACATTATCATTCCTTTGTAGTTGAAATCTAATTTTAAGCCCATACAAAACTTTATCATAATCACAAAATCCAAATATACCTTTCAGAGGTACTGCTACGGTAAAACTATTCTCAGCTTTTGCGTCATCATTATACATTGACTTCCTTTGACTATAACCAGGGTCTGCGTTTGTACCCGTTGACATATCAGGAATAAAACCTTCAACAGCTCCCTTACCCATTCTATCACTAAACGAATATAGTGTAAATTTCATCATTTCAGATGTAGCAGAGACATAATCAACCGCTTCAACCTCTTGTGTTCCAATATACAGGCGGACACTGTCAAACATTTTCCAGAAGAAATCATTTACGAGTGTAGCATTAGTATTATTCGCAGCCTTAGTGAATTTAAATTTACACAGCAAGAAACTATCAGCTAGATTCAAGTAAGTTTGTTGATTATTTATTTCAAAACTTTTTGTTCCGTTTGAATTCCAGTCTGTTCCTGTAATAGCATTTACCTTAAAATAGTCTTCCTTTTTAGTAGAGTTTGAAATGATAATCGTATCATCCAAATCATAGATACTATCAATCGCTTCCATACTTGTATTTATATAGTATTAAAATCGTTGAAACCCTGACCCAAGTATTTTAATGATTTTTTGTCGTTCTTGTGAAGATAGTTGAGTTTTACCTTTTTTAATTTCTTTGATTGCTTGTAATTTATGAGACTCCTTTTGAGCATCTTTTATACTCTTTATAGCACCCGCAACGGAGCCCACGGCAGAAGCAGTTGAACCAATTAGGTCTTTATGTTTAAGGATGGTTGAACCAATACCCATTAGAGTATCAATTATCCCATCTCCTTTATTTCTAAATTGATGTCCCACACCCCGTTGTCGCTTTGGTTTATAGTATCCTCTCCCAAGAAACATACCTTCACCCTTATAGTATGGTGAAAGGAACATCCCATCCCCTGTAATTATTTTATATTTTCCCAACTCGTGTTTTCTCACAATAACCATTATTTATTTATTGAAAAACTTCACGTAGGTGAATTCTGATGGATATAATTTCATCATTAAAGGATATCATACGATTATCTTGGTCGGTTATCCTAAAATTTACTCTGTATATGGTTTTTCCTGACACAGGTAAATAGACAAGATTTTTTGGTTCCATATTAAATTTATAACCAATCGGGGTTGAGTATGCACTGAATGAAAATATTGTATTTGTTCTTATTCCATCGTTATAAGCACCGTCAATCAAATCACAATGAATTAATACTGAATTTATACCGGAGGATATTTGGATAACATTATCACTGTAAAACGTCCCGTTATTTTCAATCTTTTTTGAAGAGAAACCCAATAGCTCTCTAAACGAATTTTCAATCGTGAAATCAACTTTATAATTATTTTTAAGTTTAATAGTTGATTTTGAAGTGTGTTTTTGAATATCTATTACAATATTTTTTGGTTCATCACCTTTTTCTTTCATAAGGCGAGAGACTTCTGAAGATATTTGAGAAATCTCGTAAGCTCCAGGTGAAACGGTTATAGTTTTATATCCACTTCCTGGATTATAACTAAACTTGTTGTTTTTCTCTGTGATATTAAAAAGGGTATTGTAAGTTTCCATTGACAACAAAGATGCCTCATATGAGGTAAGGGGGTCAAGTTGTAGTGGGTAAGGGAATGAAGCTGTGTAATCGCTCGTTGTGAAATTAAAACTAAGAATTGTGCTTCTCATCTTATTTAATATCTAATAAAATATCTTTGTATTGACATTTATTAATTATTTTCATGTTCATCAACTGATCTAAAATGGCTGAGGATTCATTAAAACAATTGTTGTTTCCAGCCTTCTTACTACCTAACAACAATAATAGCCTATTAACTAATTGTGATGGGTCATTTGGAAGAAAACTAACACCTGAACCAAGTTTACTTAAAGCATCAATAATATGTTTCTCCTTCTCATTCTTCTTACTTTTACCAGCAACAGAAACTCCATAATCAAGTGCATTTAACAACTCAATATATACCCTATCTTCCTCTCTTTCCATATCAAGTGGTTCCTCAAAATATTTTGAACCGCTGAATCCGGGGTTTGTTAGAAGAAACATTAATCTTGGAGTTAATTTAACATTTGGTTGAGTAGAACTCAAGAACATCAATTCATCATTAAATATCAATACCTTTTCTTCCACAAGATGAAACACTGCTGGTTCTTCTGTTGGAATGAGACCTGCTCTGGTTTTTGAACCCGCCGAATATTCATTGTTTTGAAGAGCTTCCACAACATAATTAGGGGGTTGATTTACCTGCTCAAGTTTCCGAAATAATCCCTCGTCATCATATTCTAATTCACCAAGTTCTTGTTTTGTTATCTGACTAAAATCTTTGAGCATTTGAAGTTTTTTCGGAGTAAATTCTACCGTGGGAACTGTAGGTGAGTGTTGAGCTTTCAAAAGTGGTTTAAAGAATTTCTCTTGTTTTCTTTCAAAGGCTTCTTCACCAGTTAGTTTCTGTCTCCGTTTCTTCTTTATCTCTTCCTGTTGTTTAACAACTTTTGAAACTAATTGTTGATGTTCCTTAAACTTTCTTTCTCTTTCTTCGGTATTCATTTTCTGTATTTATTTATTGAAAAATATCATGTAGTATCTCATCTTGTTTCACAACAATATATTTATATTTTCCAATCGTGTGTTTCATATAATTTTCAAATTCTTTTTTACTACATAACGTAGAGCAATTATCTCTCCAAAAATTATTTACATCTATTGAATTTAACTTAAATAAAATAAAAGTATTGGCATTGTTTCTTATTGAGCGTCGAGGGAGTTGAAAATATGATTGACTAAGATATATACAATTACAAGAAGAATGTCTCCCTCTTGTATAGTAGCTATCCATTACTGTTTGGTTTCTCTCATTAACACAATCATCAAAGATGACGAGGTTCTTTTTTGATTTATCTAAATCTTGAGGTGAAGGTATATCATCCGTATTATCACTGAGAATACAAGTTATGGGTTTCGATTTTGATTTCTGTGTATCACAAAATAATTGTATTATATCTTCAATATTATAATCATTCAGTTTGTTTTGAAGTTTAAATAAACCGATAATGTCTTCCTTTTTAAGACCTGCATTAAAACCCTGTGAGAGTAGTTGATACTCGGGTTGAAAACTTGACTTTGTAAAAATTATTAAATTATCATAATCTAAAAAATTAGAACCAAGGAGCATCTTTAAAAGTAAACAGGTTTTTCCACATCCGCTTGAACCAACTATTAGACATCTCAATGAATTTGGAATGTTTTTATGGTTATTAAATTTTATCTTATTTTCCCAAACGGGTAAAAAATCATTCATTTATATATTTGGAAAACAAGTCATCCAACTTTTTTTGAGCTATTTTAGAAACTCTATATTTTATCCTGAGTTCGGGTTTAATTTCAAAATAATTCATTATTTTATTTATGTAGTATCTTGTATTAACATTTCCATTAAAATTATTTTGAATAATAAATATCATTAAACCCTTATACATTTCCTCAATACAAGGAGTCTCTTTCCTTGTAAGAAATGGTGTATTATCACCATAATGCTTAACATTCATCTCTCTTATTAATCTTGTAAAGTAATTCATTTTTGGTTCTAATTTAAAAGAGTTATATGTTTTTTTATATTTCTTATTATCATTAATTAGAATATAATCACAGAATAAACATTGTTTATATGAATCCTCATCATTAAGCCCCACTCTATCACAAGCCGGACAATTCTCTAATTTATCATATGGAGAGTCTGGAAATTCTAAATATCCTTCAGAACTTATCATATTTATGTGGTAAATTTTTACTTAAACTAAACGCAAGTTTATTCATTAATAAATACAATGTTTCAAAGCACAAAAGACAAATTTCAATCAATCTCTACTTCGGTGGAAGATATAGAAAAATATGTCAAAGATGTTAAATTGAACAAAGATAAATATGGAAATTTTTGGGTAAAACCAGTTATGGAAAATAACATGAGCCCCTCTATTTCATTTAAAGGAAGAGCTCTAACTATACCTGGAAAGACATCCATTAAAGTAAATCTAACAAAAGTTTCTCCTCTACTCCTGGCAATTTATTCAAAGCTTGAAAAAGTGATTGACCACGATACTTTGAAAAAGAATGATAAGACCATTAATAATTCTAGAGGAGACATTTGTATTTTCTTTAATAATCCAAAGGGTGTAGATCTAAGTAAAATGAATGATGTTAATATTTCTGGTGAAATGTCATTTCGTTCTATGATAGTTAGAGATTATTTAAAGATAACTTTTGATATAAAAATTGTAGAGATTGAATCTGTTAATGAAAGAAAGTATATAGATATTGATGGGAATATTTTTCTTGCTAATTAAATATGAGTCAATACAGCAGTGAAGATTTTACTATTTCATTGAACTCGGACGATAGTGATGATAGTATTTCATTGAACTTGGACGATGGTGATGATAGTTATGATACTAATAGTTTGTGCTCAAATGATAGTTATGAGAGTAGCTTTATTGATGACTCTGAGTATGATTCTGAGTATTCATGTGATAGTTATGACTTAGATGATTCTGAGTGAAAAAGTGTTTTAGTTTAAGCACAGCGATATATATAAAACGGAGCTGTAAAGCTCAAAAGTGTTTTATTTTAAGCACAGTGATATATATAAAACACCACGTTTTCTCACGCTATAAATATGGTTTATTGTGATACTTGCGAGAAGGAAGTAAAATATTATAAACAACATATTCTCACCGCAAAACATACATACAACATTTTAAACAAACTTTCCCCTCTTCCACCTGAAACAAAACACTGTTCTACATGTAATAAAAATATCCTCAAGAAAGGCTTCAAAATACATCTTAAAACAAATCTACATTTATCAAATTTTATCACAACTAAAAACTCTGATGGAGCATTCAAAGGACATATTAAAATAAGAGTCTTTAACTTCAAACCTCCTGAACCAGAGTCTATAGTTGATGCTGTAGAAATAGTTAAACCTGCTGTTCAAACGTTGATTGAAAAAACACTAAAGGAAATGAAACCACTTAAATTTTATATGGGAGTAAAATTAGAAATGACAAAGGATGAAGGAGTTATAGATGCACCATACATGAGAACTGAGCCACACTTTATATCTTCATATCAAGATTTTAAAACATCAGGAGTCTATGATGAACTTATTAAACAAGAGCAAGATGTGGATAATTCAATCGTAGGAAGTGGATTCAATATAGGAAAAATTATTTACATAGACATTCATATTCTTAAATCAGATCCTCTAAAAGCTTCTTCTTACATTGATTTACCCAGTGTTATCAAAAATAGAAAAGCAGTTATCAATATCAAAAATAAAGACAATAAATGTTTTCTCTGGTCTATTTTAGCACACTTACATCCTCCACATTTTCATGATGAAAGAGTATCTCATTATAAAAAATATGAGAATACATTAAATACGAAAGATCTAAAGTTTCCGATGACTTTAAATGATATTCCTAAATTTGAAAAGATGAATAATTTATCAGTTAATGTTTATGGTCTAACAGAAACAAACAACATTCAGGTTTTAAAGCTTTCTGACAATTGTAAACAAACTCATATTAATCTTCTATATTTTAATTCAGACGAAAATTCACATTATACATACATCAAAGATATTGCTAAATTAATAAAACCACAAGTCTGTAAGAGAACAAATAAAATATATATTTGTTTGCGTTGTCTTAACTTCTTCAATTCACAAGAAAGATTAGATAAACATTCAAATTATTGTGGCGAACATAAATCAACGGTAATCAATATGCCTAAAGAAGGCTCAAAGATCACATTCAAAGATGAAAATAAAAAGATCAAACATCCATTTGTTATATATGCTGATTTTGAAAGTATTTTAGAAAAAATTGATACTGCTTCTCAAGATCCAAAAGAATCATACACAAATAAATATCAAAAACATACTCCTTGTGGTTTTTGTTATTATATCAAATCATCCGTTGGTGATAAATATAACAAGTTAGAGATGTATAGAGGCTCAAATACCCCAGAGGAGTTTGTGAAACGACTAGAAAAAGACTGTGTTGGATTAACCAAGATAATGAGAGAAACCAATAAACCAATGTCCTTAACAAGTAAAGAAAAAAGGGAATTTATAAAAAACAATGTCTGTCATATTTGTGAGGAGAAAATTGGTAAAGGTCTAAAGGTTAGAGACCATTGTCATCTCACTGGTAAATATAGAGGTCCGGCTCATCAAAGTTGTAATATTAATTATCAACTCCCCTCTTTCATTCCTGTCTTTCTTCATAACAACGCTCATTATGATACACATCTATTTATCAAGGAACTCTCAAAGACTTCTGGAAGTATCTCAGCAATTCCAAACACGGATCAGAAATACATTTCATTCACAAAAACAATTCACACATCTCCTATTACTCATATCAGATTTCTTGATACATTTAAATTCATGGCAAGTCCATTGGTTAACTTGGTTCAAAATCTAAAAGAGTTTCCATGTCTTTCAGAGTATTTTTTAGATAAAGATTTTCTAACACAAAAGGGAATTTACCCCTATGACTATATGGACTCATTTGAGAGATTCAATGAAACACAACTTCCTTCAAAAGAAAATTTCTATAACAAATTAAATAATAGTCATATATCTGATAAAGATTATGTACACGCACAAAATGTTTGGGAAAAATATAACATCAAGAATCTTGGCGAGTATCACGATTTGTATCTCAAAACTGATGTGCTTTTATTGGCCGATGTATTTGAAGCCTTTAGATCTGTTTGTCGCACTGGATATGGATTGGATCCTGCTCACTACTACACAGCACCTGGATTGGCCTGGAGTGCGATGTTGAAAATGACAAAACAAGATTTGGATTTGATAACCGATGTTGATATGCTTTTGATGATTGAAAAGGCAAAAAGAGGTGGAATTTCACAAGTCTGCTCGAGTAGATACGCAAAAGCAAATAACAAATATCTTCCAAATTATGATCCAACGAAAGAGAGTTCTTACTTGATGTACTATGACGCGAACAACCTGTATGGCTGGGCAATGTCTCAGGCTCTTCCTTATGGAAAACTTAGATGGGTAAAGGAAAAAGACTACAAAAACGTTTTACAAGATGTATGTATCTCTACACAAAAAGAATTGGATGAAGAAAAAGTTGGTTATTATTTTGAAATTGATTTAAAATATCCAGAGGAACTCCATAACCTACACAAAGATCTCCCATTTGCTTGTGAGAAAGCAAGTCCAAAGAAAGAATGGTTGAGTGATTATCAACGATCGTTTGATATAGGTGAATCAACAGAAAAATTACTTACTACATTATATAACAAGAAAAATTATGTTCTACACCAAAGAAATTTGCGACAATATTTATCAAAAGGTCTAAGAGTAGAGAAGATCCATAGGGTTCTAAAGTTCAATCAAAGTCATTGGTTAAAGGGGTACATTGATTTTAATACACAAAGAAGAACAGAGTCAAAAACAGATTTTGAGAAAGACTTTTATAAATTGATGAATAATGCGGTCTTTGGTAAGACTATGGAGAATGTGAGGAAAAGACAAAATATCAGACTATCAACATCTTGGGAACAAGCATCAAAATTAATTAATAGACCGAGTTTTACTCGAGCTGAGGTCTTTACTGAGAACTTTTGTGCGATCCATTTGATTAAAGAGAGTATTGAAATGAACAAACCTATTTATATTGGAACAACAATTCTTGATTTATCAAAGTCATTAATGTATGATTACTTTTATAATAACTTGAGGAAGAAATATCAAAATGATGTTAATCTACTTTATATGGATACAGATAGTTTTATTTTGAAAATTAATACCAACGATGTTTATTCAGACATGAAAAGAGACATTAATATCTATGACACGAGTAATTACAGTCCAGAGAGTGAGTTGTTCTCTTCTAAAAATAAAAAGGTGATTGGAAAGTTCAAGGATGAATTAGGAGGAAATGTTATGAGTGAATTTGTGGGATTGAGGTCAAAGGCTTATGCTTATAAATACATTGTGAATAACGTTGAAAAGACTGATAAGAAGTTAAAAGGTGTAAAGAAAAATGTTATTAAAGAAACAATAAACTTTAAGGATTATTATAACTGTTTAACAACAAAGAAAGAAGAGTTTAGAAAGATTAATGGAATAAGAAGTTATAAACATCAATTATATTCAGAAGAGATAAATAAGAAAGCATTGGGGGCTTTTGATGATAAGAGGTTTATTTTAGAAAATGGAATTGATAGTCTCCCTTATGGTTATATAAGTATATAAGTGATAAGATATATATATAAGTGATAAGATATATATAAGTGATAAGATATACATAAGTGATAAGATATATATAAGTGATAAGATATATATAAGTGATAAGTTAAAAAGGGGGGGGTTGGGGATTTTAACGGGCTACCGCCGCCTTTTTTACTATCATATAAATGATAGAACCAAGTATCAACCAGACTAAAGAGTGGAGGTGTAATCAACCTTGGTATATAAATGGAAAACATAATGAATGTGAAAAATATCAAATAGGTATAATTGAAAAGGCAACTGGTAAAAAAGTTCACAAAACAAATAAGAGAATTAATTTAAATACCGGTGAATTGGGTAAAAAAGATGGAAATATTTTTGAGTGGACGGAAAACTTTGATGGTTGTCAGGAAAATATATACTTTAATTTAAAAATGGTATGTGGCACTGGAGGCGCTCAAGCAAGAACATTGAGGGAGGTTTACCATTTTATCTTAGCTCAGTTAAAATATCTTAATAAAGAACCAAACTCAAACATATTTTTTGTTAATATATTAGATGGTGAAGAGAGTTGTAGGAGAATTAAATTATTTCCCACGCATAAACAAATATTTGTAGGGTCGTTGTTTGAGTGGGTTATATTCACCAGATGATATTAAGAGTAAAAGGTTAAAAGGTCCATAAGGTCAGAAGGATCACAGGTGTTTAAGTGGTCTAATGAATAAGGATAACATGTCAAAAGGTATGAAGGTTCGTAAAGAACAGGGTGAGAGAAATAGAGGTCTTTAGGGTCAATATGGAAGTGAATGGGTCAAAGATTAATCTGCCAGATGATATGTAGAAGAAGGATGATAGGTCTATAAGAGAAAACAAATATTTGTAGTGTTTGAGTGGTCTAATGAACAACATTAAGGATAGGTACTACAGACAAAAGGTTCATAAAGATGAGGGTGGGAGAAATAGAGGTGTTTATGATTTTTGAAAAAGACAAGGGGGTAAATGACATTAGATAGGGATTTCCCATGTTAAACGGAGGTGTCCCAGAAGCA